>NW_008668988.1:11006-32726 GCF_000695815.1 Acanthisitta chloris
TTTTTTAAAAAGGATTTATGCTTGTCATCACTGTGCACACCCTGCCACGCCAGAGAGAGGACTCCAGACTGCTGCTGTAACCATGGCCACTCCACATTCAACACTCTTGGCAAATTTCTTCTGGTGTAAAAGGCAGCAGGAAAGAGAGATGCACCAGCAGATGCACAAACATGATAACCCTGCATCTCTCTCAGCAAACCATCATGTGCCTAAAACCCACTGAATTTGTAGGCATTATCTGAGAACACTCTTTTAGCAAAATCACCTCTCAACATCTGCAGCGTGCAAAACAAAGCAAATATATAATCAACCTAGATTAGAACCTGGCTTCAGTCAAATGTCACACAGGCTTCATGCAGGCTCTGGAAGCTGGATTTTTTATGCATCTGCCCAAATTGAAAAGGTTATTTCGTTGTCTTCAGGATGACTCTTGAGCTGAAGACAGAGTGGAGGGTTGCTGCCCTGAAAGAAGGGGAGTTGCTAGGAGATAAGTCCAAGATTTCAGACAGCATTGGTCGGAGTTATCTCTAATTGACAGCTGCTTACCCTAAGGGTCTAATTCTAACCTTGAGACCAAAACCATAATGAGAGGGCAGCTTTCCTTCACCCCTGTTTTCTAGCCAGGGCAAGGAGATTACTACAGGCCTGTTCTTCTCTGGTTTTTGTTATGCTTCTTTTTGTGGGGCAGCCCTGTGAGGCTCAGAGCCTGCTGTGCTTTCTGAGGCTATAGTTTGCATCAGTGAGCCCTGTCTGATTCATACCACCTGAATAAACTTGCTCTTACAGTTAAGATGGCCTCACTTTTTTTTTTTTTAAAGGGGGAAGGGTGAAAAGAAATTCTCTTAAACATAAAGTGATTTAGAGACTTATTTTTTTAAGCGGATACTTTAGTGTGCTGTCTATGGTTAACCCTTTTTCAGGGGGACTTGGACTGTCATTGTTAATTTTAAATCAACTTTGGGTTGTTAGCAAGTTGCTGTTATTTAGGACTCAAAACCAAACAAAGAGAAACATTCAGAGAAAAGAGATTAAGAGAGTCAGGAAAATGCAATGGGGTGGTTTTGTTTTTTTGTTGGGTTGTTTTGTGGAGTTTTGTTTGTTTGTTTGGGGTTTTTTTGGTTGTTTTTCTTTGTCTGGGGGTTTGGGGTGGGTTGGGAGATTGATTTTTTTGGGGGGGCTTGGGAGGTTTGGGGTTTTCTTGTTTTTGTTTTTTTTAACTGCCTAGGCTTGCTGGCATATTGATTTATGAAAAAAATATCTTTGAGAACTTCAACTTGTATTTTGATCAGAACTTCCCTATAAGCAGTCAGCAGTTGAAACGCTGTAAGTCAAATTTTCTTATTAGTTGTAATAATAAAAATCTGGCCTTCTTCCTCTGAACTCACTGGAGCTACTCTGGATTTATACTAGGGTGACTGAAAGCATAATTTGGCTAAATAGTTCTAGGGGGACAATTAAGACTAGGAAATGCAGTCACATTTAGTAACCCATGGCAAAAGAAAAGCAAGAAAAGAAAAAAAGAAATTAATTCCAAGAATAAATTTTTTAGAAAATAATCCCATGAATTCTTGAATCTCAGTCACTTTAATGAGAAACAAAAAAATTACTCGTTCTGCAAATTTTTTCAAAGTAGATAAGATCAAGTATAAATTTATATATTTCGAGGCAGAGTGCAAGCAAGAACCAATTCATAAATGCAGTGTCACTATGGGAGTTTCTCTGACAGACACTGTGTTGCTGAAGTCCCCATGGCTGAACCCATTTCGCATCCCTCTGTATAAGAGGAGGTAAGCAAGTGGGGAACAGAAGCAAACTGCATCTCCACAGTGACATTCCTGGTAGGGATAGAGGATAGTCCCAGACCTCCATCCTCAGCCTCAATAGCCTGCCAATTTTGGATGGTGTTTTGGGTATATAAATGCCTACCCTTGAGAAATATGCTGAGACTATGAACTTGCTTCACAAAGACTGATTGCTAGCATCAATGTTTTCAAAGTTAGCAGTGTGATTATTTGGATTGTAGTATGGTATTCTTATTATGAAAGCAGAGTCCACTGGGCAAATTAATTTCTGAAGGAATAGCTGAATGCCTGCCTGCTAGCAAAGTGGATAACAAGTGTATTGCTAGTGAGTCAGAGAGGTGTCAGCAAGGGAGGCTGGACAGTGATAAAACAGTATAGAGGGAAGCTCAGACTTTTGCATCACTCTCATCCCTGCTCTTGAGGAAGTGTATAAAAAAGACAACATCCAAAGCCCTTACAAAATAGTCTTTACTGAGTCCCATAGAATGAGCCCATAGAAAGGGTTCTGTGGTGGCTGAAGGAATTTGAAGGTAGTGCATACACGCATAGACATAGCTGCTGGAAACCACTGAGTCTCATGTTCATTTTTTTCTGTTTAAACTATTATCTATTTCCTAATATACTGAGTCCTCTTATGTACTATGTATGACTACTGGCTCTGTAAGTCAGAGACTTTTATATCATTTAAATGGAATTTGTATATCCTTAAGGCTTCAACTAAAACTAAAAATACGGTTCAGTGGTCTATTTCTAATAATGTCTATTTCTACATCAATTTCACTTATCATTTAATAAGTTGGATGTATTTGAAAGCTAATGCTTGTACTGTGTCTGATGTGCAATTCAAATTTGTGCAGCAACTGCTGCAAGAATATTCACAAGAGTTGTTCTCTTGCTCTGCAGAACAACTCTCTTTTCTTAGCACAGTCTTGGTAAAGTTACCTAAAGTGTTTGTTTCTCCACCTGAAACAATGAGAAAAATGAAAATCAACTGCTCCCATGATAAACTGTGATCTTCACAGCAGAAAGCAAAAAAAAAAGCCGCACAGAAAAAGAAACATGATCTTCACAGCTTCTATAACTGCATTATAAAATTAGGAGAGCTATCATGCAACTTCACAGGGACATAAAGGGGTGTAAGGCACCTGAGCTCTCTGCCTGGGTTGCTGTAATAGAACTCTGCACCTGAGTTAGGAAATCTTCCTAAATTTTTATCTTGCTGTGCACTTTGCTTTCTTGACTACAATAGCAGGTCAACCTTAGTGAAAGAGAGAAGATGCTCCACAAATCAGGCATGTAAAAGCTACTGAACTCAAGAATATGAGGAAGAGACTAAAAATCTCAGAAGCCTGGGACCACATTCTCATCCTCTGAGCCACCAGCATGCAGGCATTTTCACCAAGCAGATGTCAGCACTGGGCTGTGCTTCGAGGTTTGGTGCTGGTGACATACTCCTGTATGGCCCCTCATATATAAGCTTCTGATGGTCTTGTGATTATTTTTCCAGGCTGTCTAAAAAAGATTTCAAAACAAACAACTGCATTTAAAACATAAAATACAAAAGCAGTCAGAGAGTTTGATTCTTCCCCCTCTGAAACCAGTGAGACTACTACAAGGCACCCATTTTACACCTGTGGAGATACCCTATGTACCACAGTTTCAGGATGGGACCATCTGTTGCAATAGCTGGTCACTGATGCAAGACTTTTTAATTTTTAATAAAGGAAGATACAAACTTTAACAAACTCCCATGAATAAATCTATGCATGTTCAAGTCAGGACATGGCTGTGATTTTGTACATGGAAACACGTTAAATGGCAAACAAAATTTTCCCCTTCCACGAGTTTGCAGATACAGAACATTTTCACCTATTCCTTGCAAAGCCATTTCTAGTTTACTAGATATGTGGCACAGAGGAACAATATAAAAAGTCTGCAAGACCTGGCACCAGGACCAGCATCCTTTTGATAATTAGTCAAACTTGATCTGACCACAGGTCATAATGATATTGCTCTCATCTTCAATAGTGACTAAAATATTTGAATAAAGTTTCCTTAGGTGATATTCTAAGGCTCTTTTACCTGGCATAGACAATTTTTTTTACTTCTATCCATCACTAAAAAGATAGATTATGCCTTTCACAATATTCCCAACACTATTATATTTACTGCTGTTTTCCCCCAGTTACTAGAAATCCTCCTTGTTGTACAATGCCATGTTTTGAAAATCAACATCTTGCTTCCTAACAGAGCCAGTAGATACGCCAGCCAGTAATAACTGGTTTCCAATTTATTTTTTTTTGTGCAAGAAGGAAAAGAAAAGACGTAAAAAAATTTGCTGACTTTAGATCTTAGCCTATCAGATGAAGACTTACTGGTGCATTAGAGGCCTATTCAAAACAGGGCTTTTCTTGCAACTGGAGCCCCTAACAATTGGTAATGAGGACAGATTCCGAATTGTTTGCGAGCAGCTGCTTAGTAGGTAAGAGCTTGTTTGGATTCAATTGAACAGTGTTTTTAGAAGCAGTTACTGACCCCTGACCCTTCCTACAGACTGGGTTGATGGGATTAGGGAAAGCTAGCGTTCAGCTTACACTTGGCTATAACAAGCTGGCAAGAGATAACATACTTTTTAATTATCAAGTTACACCTCTGCCAAAGTTTGTCTGTGAATTTACCAAATGGGTCAATGAACTATAAGAAATCAAGCTAGGCTATGGGATAATAGTTACATAAGAAAACAATCTTGGTGGAGATATAATTAATACATTTATGTGGGGTTTTTTTCCTTTGCAAATATGTCACATTTTCAAATCTCATTCTACGTGGCTCTATATGCATTGCAAGGGCATATGTTGCATGTGGCATTTATGCCAATGCAGCTTATAAGGTTGAAAAAGACCTGAATTACTTCTGAGAGCTGCCAAAAAGGTAGCCAAATTAAAACCCCCATGCAATACGTGAAATTTAAATTGAAACAACAAACTGAGTAACATTAAAATTTGAAGCTTGATTTGCTCTACCATTCTGAGGCTGGAGCAATATAAAATACTTGCTATTGGCAAGAGGCCAACTTGCCTAGCAGTCTACAACCATAAGAAAAGGAAACAATTGTAGTATTATTCACCTGGAACAATCAAAGATTATTTCTGACATAATAATACAAAAATTTTCAAAGGCAGTAGGGATTTTGTATCTTAATTTTAATTAACTAAAAGCAAACCAAAATTATAAGGCTTAATTATTTTGAATGATTCTTTCTTTGTTTTCTTTCAAGGCTGAAGTGTGAAAAATTATCCAGTTCAAGTTATTTAGGGCCCATAGCTTCCTTAGTTCTCTGCACTGTTAGTACACATCTTGTCTGTTAAGGGAACAGTCAGTTCTGGGAGATTCTTGGTACAGTAGTAATAAAATTTATGCAGACTGATCCTTTAATGGATTACAGAATTTATTGATAAAACAAGGCATAGTGAGCAGTACCACTGGGTGAGCAGTACAGATAGGCTGAAAGCCATAGCATAGGTTGGAAGCTTGGGAGGATTTCTCAAGGGGGCTTGAAGCACTGTAGCTGCACTCTCTGCTGCTGAAGGGCACTAGAGACCCAGTGAGCTTCTCAGGAACACTTGGGATTTCTCGTGCTAGTTCTGTCAAATCTCTTTTAAATCAGGGAATGAACCCAGGTCTCATTTCTAGTTACACCAAAGCTTCTGTCTCAGCTGGAGCAAGTCTCATCATCACTTTAAAACAGAAAGGATGTCTAGGAGCAAAGAGCAACTTTGGGCTGGGTGACACACCTGCATTCAGGAGTTTTGCCTTTATCATAGGAGTTACCACATACTACCATTTCATGAAGTGTCTAGCTGCTCTCTCAGAAATAGCTGTGTTTTCTTTCCTATACCCCTCTCAGAATTTGACTAGTCTATACCTGTTAGCTCCTTCGCCTAAAAATACTTTTTAGTTTGAATAGTGTTTTCTCTTCCCTACTGTTTACTTCCCGGATATGCTTACATATAGCAATCACATCTTGACTCAAACCTTGTTTTGTTATGGTAAATAAACTGAAATTTTAGGCTCTGTTGAAAATTCTACTTCTGTCTTCCTGATTTTGCCACAAGCCAGTTTTAGCCTATTTCTATTTATTTTTTCTTTCATAATGTGACTGTTTAGAATTGTACACAGTGTTTTGGAGGACACCTCATAAATGTCTCCTGTTGCATAAATACTTCTACCTATATATCTCATGATTACATCTGCTAAACTGCCTTGCTGCTGGTCTCCCAGGTCCTCCTCCCCTTGGTTATTTAAAAGTGGTCTCCCACTTTAAAAAGCACTGTAGCTATTGAATTTTGTGCTATTGAATTTCTATTTCTTCAGTCTTCAAGGTCATTTTGCTTTTTCTGTATAATAATCTAATAGTGTATTGACAATGCAAGTGGAGGGCACAGAAGGAAAGCATAGCAACAGAAGCAGTATGTGCAGACACCAGCTTTAGTCCAGCTTTAGTCTATCAAGGTTAGTCTTCCCAGGCTGCCTCTATAGCTGAGGGAAGGAGAATAGCTTATCTAGGAGTCAAGTCAGAGCAAGAGCCTCATTACCCCTATGAATTGTGCTTGGTGGAGTTCATCTGTCATTTGCCATAGGAAGATCCCAGAGAAATTATTTCCACTGGAGTTAAGTCAGTCTTTGTGAATACCCCAAGATTCTCTTTAATTTACTTTCTTTGCCAGCATGCTCATATTGTTTGTCTCTTAGTCATTCCAGAAATATTACACAGGATTAATACACACACTTCAGGCAATTCTGCAGTAGCTTTCCTCTAGCCCCACACTTTGTCTTTCAGCCCAGTGCTGGTAACTTTATAGGCAGTCCATTCTGTACTATACTGCTCCTCTGCAGATCCCAGTTTCTTCAGCGCACTATTTTTGCAGTGGTAGTATTCACATTACTTCTTAAAAAACTTAAAACCAGGCATTAATATGTAGAATAGCATAATTTACTATGCAAAACAATATTACAAGGTCCTTGAAGTCTTCAGATCTAATTTCACTGACCTTTGCACTGCTGAGGTCAGGTTAAAATATCCTGTAGGTGCTAGGAAGTCTATTCTTAATGCAGACACTGGATTTGTGTATTCCTGTTATAAGGACTGCCACCTGGCTGATAGTTTTATTCCAGCCAATTGTTATGGGAATTTGGGTTTCATTCACCTATTCTTACAAATCTGTCAGACTGCAAATTATCTGAGTAACCTCAGTTTGAGTTTGATAAACTATTTGGGTGTAAGAGACACTTTGCTTGCAGGTGTCTCCTTTTCTATTTGCTTCCCAGTGTGTAATCCCACATTTGAAAACATGAATCTTATTGAAAATTGAAATAATGTTTAGATTCTTTTAGCCAAATATAAACTGACCCAAATAAAATGTTTACCTCATCCTCACTGAACTCATTCAACTTCCTGCCTTTTTCTCCTTCTAAGCACATACCTGAAGAAAACTTTACCTATTTAGTCTGATTTCCTTCATGAGGTCAGATTCAGTTTGAGCTTTAGCAAGTCCCTCTTTTGCCAAGTCTCAGTTGAGACCTGCATTTCTTGACTTCGAAGTCATAGTTTTCTTTGGTGATCAGTCCTTTTTCCATGCCTTGTAGACTCCCTACTTATGCTTAATGTCATTTTCAAGATGGTTATTCTTCCAGTTAGGTCTGGAAAGTTCTTGTACAACACTTCTTTCTCCTTGCCTGGCATACAGATTCCAGATAGCTTTAGCACGTTTGACATGGAGACATTCCAGGCTGCCTCCAAAATCAAATCCTCGAGTTCCTTAGTTCAGTCGGTCTCCCTAAATAGTTACCTTGGGTTGCATCCAAACTCAGCAGCTTGTGCACCCGGTGCAGTGCCTGCAGTCCCAGATAGGGCACAGTGTCAGAGCGAGGTGCCTCTCCCTCCTGGCTAATGGGCCCAGATTTCCTTCTCATCGAAATCAAAGTTCAGCAAGGGAAGGGAGCAGACGTGTGCCAAGGTTTTGCCCTGATTCGCTTGGGAGATGGCCAAGGCCTATTTCCAGACTCGGGAACTCAGAAGTACTCCCGGCTGTCACTAGTTTAGATGAAGTTCTGTCTTTTTGAAATGAGGAACTTTCATGAGTTTTAGCTGCATTATTTTCCTCAACATTTTTTGTTATTGTTCTTTTAAAAACAAATTAAATGCTGCACACTGAAGCACTGCTAGTTAACAACAATTCTTATTCAGATGGATGGATCAATACTAGTTGAGCCAGTAGGACTTTTTTCCTCACAACATGAAAATTTTCTGTTTTGTGCAACTTTTCAACAAAAACACAATAATCTTTTTTCATGTCCAGGTTAAATTCTGGGATCAAGAACAGACTGATATCAATTTCCCAGTATTCCCAGCGAACAGACTGATATCAATTTCCCAGTATTCCCAGTATATATTTTGACCTATCTACCACAGGTGTTTTTACCCAAACAAGTATTTCATTTTATTGTTTCTTGTTTCTTTCTATACTATGGATATGCATTTCTGCAGAAATGCTTTTATTTTGATGTTATCTTTTGTCAGCATATGATGTTTACCACTACAATCATCTTTACTGAAATATGTGCTTCAAAAATGCACATTCATCCACATTGTTGTCCAGGTTTCTCCATTAAACTAAGAGCATCATACCAACTGCACCTCATTCTACATCTAAATCATAGTCTGCACAGAATTCCTATCAACTCTATCCAGCGGACCATATTGACACTAACCTTTCCTGTGACCATAGGGGTTAAGACTTCCATTGTCCTGTAGGCATCATGAGGAAAATAGTGCTCCTGCACCTTGTGAAGGGCATGCTCAGTCTTAGTTCTTTTACTGTTCTGAGGTGCTGAGAGTCTGCAGAAACAACTGTTTACAAATGGTTGCTCTCCATCTTCTAAGGCCAGCCATGCCCTTATGAAGAATTAAATTTTGCATCAGATTGACAGATATATTTCTAATCAAATACACAACATTATATCTTCAGTGTGGATCTCTACATCTCTCTAAGTGTGAAATATTAGCTAAGGGGAGTCTGTATGACCTATTTTTTCAATGCATACACAGAGTGTGTGTATCACAGAGATGATACAGAAGAAATGAGATTGATAAACAACACAAAATACTGGATAAGAAGCCATCCTGGCTCCAAGGCAAGGACTTACATTTTTTTTCCTCCACATTCACTAACACTTTACTGTAGATTTGTGCTACCAGACCCAGGATTTAGGTTTGTCATATGATTTTAGCAGCAAACTTTAATCCTTTAGTGTTAATTTAATGTCCAAAAGGAAGTCTAGCTGTTAGCTAAAACACAGACTGACAATATAGTGAAAAAAATTTGTTACTGGAGTCCAGGTTGGATGGGGCTCTGAGCAACCTGGTCTAGTGGAAGGTGTCCCTACACATGGCATGGGGATTGGAACTAGATGATCTTTGAGATTCCATCCAGCTCTATGATTCTATGGAAATCTAAAAAGCTGAATTTTAGCTAACATCTATAACACGGAAATAACAGGATTTCTGCAGTAGTACAGTTTATGTGACTCTAGGTTTGCTTTATGCAGTTGTGGCATAAATTAAAATGCTTGTCTCAATTCTACTTCTCTATATTGATCTGCAAATGAATCCACACACACACACATAAATGTACAGACATATTAGGTGAAACTTTACTGTCACCATCCCCACTCACTCCTGGGTTAGTGCTAACATTAGCTCTCAAAAGACACATCAGTGGTTTCAAATCAGTTAAACTGTAGAAAGGAATTAATTCTAGTACCTCATTTTAGCTTTACATACATGCCTGTACACATGAATATGTGAGTGATATAGAGGAAAAGAGGCTGCTGAAGGCACAGGGTGAAAGTGGTCCAACATTAATGGTCCAGATTTAAGTAGCCAGGAACAGTCCTGTGACTGCTAATTCAAATTGATGTGTAATTTCCCCAAATACTTGATAGCAAATTAATGTTAATTGCTAAAGAAAGTCTCCACAGGGAAGAGGCAGCAGCATATTCAAATTATCTTTAGTTTATTATGATCTCTTTCAAGACAAATTAAAAATATCTACAGTTTTAGATATTACAAGAACGTGTTAAGTTTGTTTGGATTTTTCCCCTGTTAAGCCATATGGAGTTGAGATAAAGTAGTCATATTCATAGGAAACATAACTTCTATCCACAAAAGACGTGTAAGAATTAGGCAATAACTCTCAAACTGCGTTGTTATATAGCACCACAGTTTTGAGATTTGCAGGCCTATTAATATAGGAGTATATTTTATTAGATGCATAATTTATTTGCCAAAAAAAAAAAGTTTTGAAGGTACTAGACCTATCCATGAAATCCAGTCATTAGTTTGTCTGAATTATTTATAACCTTTGAAAAATCAAACTTTATGTAAATCAAAATTCATGTAGATGGAAATTCCCACTATAGTTTAAAAGCAATAAAATAATATTTTTTGGCCACTGTCTAAAACGTTTATTTGTACATTTCAGTTAATTAAAAAATTGATTCATTTTTCTCTTGCAGTTATTTTTATTTTCTTAGATAATTGGGGGGGAATATGTTAGAAATTGTGTGAAGCTTTTCATACATGCCAACGAATAAAAACATAGAATCCCGTTATTTGCAAGACTATATAGAACTGAATAAAAAATAGTCAGACTGTTTGTATAGAAATTTTCTAGAAATTTTGTGCTAGTGCAGAATGCGGATTTTAGTTATTTTACATGTCTGTGGGAGTCAGACTGGTCCCAGTCCACCAGAGCACATTAGTATGTGCTTCACTTAAATAATGAGTATATCACAATAGGCCTGTTTATTTGTATAAATTAAGCATACTATTCTAATTTTTTTCCTGAAACCAGGTTAGCTTGTAAATAATAATATCTTCTGTACCTGTTTACAATTTTTAAGTCTGTAACTGAAAACTTTTTAACTGTATGTGGCCTAAAGCCTCTGTAAGATGAAATAGCACGGCATAAAATAGCTACTTTTGGAGAAATTATATAAACTTGGAGGCAACATGATATTTTATTGTGTTCATGGTACAGGATGAAGTAGGTTATTGTACAATATAACACAACAGAAACAGTTTGAAATAGTTACATGAATATTTTTTGTATGTGCACTCCCCCTGAGGTTTGTCCTTCAGACTACGCACATAGCTATCTAGAGGAAGTTTAAAGTATCCTCATTTAGAGGACAAATTTTCGCAGGTAGCACCTACTGAAAGTTGTTTACTTTTTGCAGTATTTTACTTCTGCCAGTAATGCAATAAATGGGGAGGCTGAAAGCCAAACAACATTATTAATGGTGACAGAAAGCTTTTAGCCAAGTTCCCTATATGGTGATGGATATTGTTTATCATATTTTACTTGTTGCCTTAAACATCCCCTGTCAGAATGAATCATTCATATAGGAGAAGAGGAACCAGATAACAGGCAGTGTGATTTGTCTAATAGTAAGTTCTTCTAATCAAAAGATATTGGGAAAAAAAAGAACAAATAATGGCACTTCTATTTGCCAAAAAACCCTGTGCTGGTTGTACTCAGGTGTTCTGGAGAATATTTTGCTTTTTGTATAATATACAGTGAGCTGCACATTAATATCAAGAGCTAATCCAGAAATCTTCTAACAGTGTAATAAAAAAAATCAGTTATTAATGATTTTGATTAGCTTTATTTCTTACTTGTATTCTTTTCTCCCTCATGGTAAAGCTATTGTACACAAACAAAACACTCTTGCAACCTGTGCTCTGACACAACCATTCCCTGCTTTCCTTTCTGACTTATTTGTATGTTTCCAACTCTTGGTTTTACCAAGCAATATGAATTAGCACCATGAAAAATGAGAGGAAAAAATCTGCCAATTTGTGGTTGTTTTTTAAGCTGAACCAAAAGGCTGGTATTTGCAACAACAAATGCCTAAAAAGAAGAAAATTAAAAATTCTTACAGATCTAAGAAAATATTTCTTGCCCCTGACCCAAAATATTTTAAATAGTTGTTTAAAATGCAGCATAGCCACATTTCAAAACAAAATTTCATTTTTCTAGAACACACTTTTAATAATTTCACTATGTCCAGTTTTAAAATTAAATGCTTAAACTCTTTTATTTTTTTCAGCCTTCTTTCCTAAAATATGCTACAAATTTCAATTGTTCCTTTACAAACATTTTTGGACAATTTGAGCTGACATATGTGAGTGAAGCAACTTCTTTGCTATGTTCCTCCTGCAACAACTGACATATGAGTTTTGATAAACAAGAACAAACTCCTCAATTTCTTAACTTGATGAACTTGACTACCACATTTTACTCTTCTTTGATGTCAGAGTGGTTTTTTTTATTTTTGACTTTTTATATGTTTCTTCACTGTGTCATTTCAATCAAGACCAGCATATTCAGAGCAGAGATGCTCTGAGTATAAGTTAGTGTTATATAGAATCACAGAATGGTTCAGTTTCTGGAGATCCACACACCCCTGTTAAAGCAGGTTCACATAAAGCAGGTTGCCCAGGATCATGTCCATGTGGGTTTTGACAGAAAATGCCATAATGTCTCTGTGCAATCTGTTCCAGTGCTTGGTCACCCACAAAATCAAGAAGTTTGTCCTCATGTTCATATGGAACTTCTCGTGTTTCAGTTTGTGCCCATTGCACCTTGATGTGTCATGGGGCTCCACTGAAAAGAGTCTGGACTATCCTCTTGACACCCACTCTTAATACCTTTTTGTACACTGTAAGATCCCATTTCAGACATCACTTCTCCAGGCTGAACAGGCCCAGCCTCCTCAGCCTTTCATCGTAAGAGAGATGCTCCAGTTCCTTGATTCTTTGTAGACCTCTGCTGGGCTCAATCCTGGAGCTCCATGTTTCTAAAACTGGGGAGCCCAGAAGTGGACACAGCACTCTAAATGTGGCCTCATCAGGGCTGAGTAGAAGGGCAGGATCACCTCCCTTGACCTGCTGTCAATGCTCTTCCTAATGCACACCAGGTGACCATTGGCTTTCTTGGCCACAAGGACATGCTGCTGGCTCATGGACAGACCAGGTCCTTCTCCACAGAGCTGCTTTACAGCAGGTCAGTCCCCAGCTTGTACTGGTACATGGGGTTATACCTCCCCAGGTGCAAGACACTGCAGTTGCCATTGTTGAACTTCATTAGGCTCTTCTCTGCTCCAGCCTGTCCAGACTTGGCTGAATGTCAGCACAGCCTTCTGGTTTATCTGGTGCATCAGTGTTCTAGTTCAGATCAGGAAAGTAGTTTTGAAGTACATCTTCCAGTAGTCCCTGCTCTGGTTCACAGCATGCAGAGCTTTCTGCCTGCCAAGCTGAATTCACTTTGCAATAAATTAAACTGGAAAATGTGCTTCAGAGTCACTGCACTCCAGCCACAAACAGGCATGCAGGCTACGAGATCAGAGTAGACTTAGTCTAATACTAAAAAGCTCTTAAAATGCAGATGTTAGGTCCCAAACCCCATATATTTCTGTCTAGAGTCTGCTCCTGTTGGTCCTTTCTGCTTGCTAAGGCAGACATAGCCTCCATATGATAGTGATTGTACTGAACAGGTGGCATAAATTTTAGCCATATTGAAATCAACAGTAAAATACCTATTCATGTCACTTGCTCCCCTGTCAAAAAGCTCTATGCTGCTAATTTTGCAGAAGGGGGAGATGTAGGTAAGTAACACTGACCTTTGTAGTCAAATTCAGTATGAACTTGGGAAATTTTGTGCTGTTTACATTTAATAAACTTTAACAGATAGTCATTGCTGTGTTCTCACTGCTAGTGTATTGTCCCTAAGCCTATTCCAAAGTAGGACACATGATTATTTACAATAATAGCTCAAAAGCGATTTTTTAGTAAAGCTAATATAGGTCAACTAATTTTTGATATTGGTTAAACATTTCCCTTAGTGTGACAATGCACTGAGAGATGATTACTAAGTTCTTGTACACAAGGATTTGGGAGTGTGAGATACAGATTTACAAAAATTCGCATTTATTCTTACATATATAATCCTACATAATTAAACATCGCCCACTTGCTATTTATCCCATAGAAGGTTATGCATTTGATGTTTGTGCGAGCAGACACAAGCAATGAATTAAATGTATATTCCCTAGCTATGAAAAGTGTCTTGGCAATGAACAAATTACCTTTCTCAGGTTCAGTAACAAACTAGATCTTGAAATATCTATTTATAGATTTAATAGATTCCCCAAGTTTAAACCATCCCTGTAACACCAGTTCTATTTAGATTTGCCAACTGGTTCACTTCTTAATCTACTAGAAGCAATTTTGTTCGCACTTTATGTTACTCAGTGTAACTACTTCAGTGTTTTTAAGCATTCTCCTCCTATTTAAAATCTGCTGTTATTTTTGAAGGTATAACAAAGCATTTTTTGGTTCAACAGAGACCTCTTCCTTCCTCATATCTAATCACATCCCTGTAATTTAGAACCAAAACTACAGTTTTGCTGAAGGTAATTTTCAGTGCTGCCCATCCTGCTGAGCTAATACAGCTAAGAAAGAGTGAGCTGAGTCCTACTTGCTCTTATGCAGAAATCACAGAATTAATTCCTGTTAGATGTCCAACGTGTTACACCTGTGTAAACCTACAAAGGCTAATGGGGTTGCACAAGTGTCAGTAAAGGCATAATAGGTTTAATCAAGCACAACAGAAAGTAAATTGCTCTGCAAAATCCTCATTACTAGAGATGAAGTGCATTCATCTGTCTCAACTGTTAAGCCATAAGCTGTCTGGGCAAAGGCAGTTCCTACAACAATGATTCTCTCATTTCAAGTGAAACCTCTAGGTGACACAGTACAAACAAGTAACGATTGTATGGTAATAACCTGGACTGATACTAGACAGAGTATTAGTTTGGCCAACACAGCTGTTTAGATACAAACTCCCTACATGTATTCTAGAAATTGCACTGAAAGACAATCAGTGAGGATAACAACTGTATTGCTTTTAGTTACGTTTCCAATGAAGGCTGAATTATGTAGGAAGGTTCTTACTCAAGTACACAGCGTTAATAGCCAGTATTTTTCTCCCCAATGACATAACACTATATTACAAAAAGAATAACCTATCAGCTCATATACAAACATTTTCTTAAAGCTATTAAAATATCGTTATTGAGTCACCAATATCTCAGGCTAGGTCTAGGAGAGTGTGAATAAAGATTGGCTTAAATAAACTAAACCTCTCTGTTTATCACTTTCCTCGAATAGTGTAAATAACAGATTAACACTATATTTGGAGAGATGAGCCACAGTAGACAGTGATATTATATTATGACATACCATGACAATGCAACAGGGTAAGAAGAGCAATCTGAGAAAAGGGCTATAAGCAATTGTTTATGGAGAAACCATATGTTGCATTTTGTTAAGACTAGCAGCAATTATGTCAGAATTTGGCCTCCTAGCAACCCTGCTGCACTGAAGTCAAAGTTCTGTACAGACTGATAGAGTTCAAGGTCTGACAGACCACTGAAGTCATCTCCTGCAATAACCAATTCCAATCGTTTCTGTTATTCTAATGAAATTTCCTCAGTCCTTTCCTATTTCACAAATTATTGGCACAGTTTTCCACAGCTATGGCTCCAGTGCTGAGTAACTCTTATGGAGACTCCCTAGTTATCCAAGGGGCAGTATTAACATTTTTGGTCAGCATGTTACTTTCAGAGATCATGTTCAGGTGGTTGTCCTTGGTGACTCCCAAGTTCTTTCTGAGTTATTCTTACATAAATAGATTGTACTTAACTAGCTAAACTATCACTGGCTTCCTTTCTTTGTTTTTTCTCTTCTTTGCTACCCTTATTTTGATGACATTTGCAAATTTCATTAGTAATGATTTTTAAAGTTATTGCACAGACTGTGTTGATGAATGTTTTAAGCAGTGTAGATCTCCCAGAAGTAGCATAATTGCTTAATGATAATTCATCATGTAAGATTACAATTTAACATTGATCAATAGCTTGTTTCCAATCTATATGGCATGCCAGCTCAATTTTATATAATCCTGAATTTAGTGGCAAATAAAATGCCATGTGGTACCAACCCTGGACATAAGCCTATTCTAGCAGCCTTTTTACCTCTACAAACCACACTTCCTGTCTAATCTGAAAAAGTCATCAAGTGAGTTTGATTGTGTCTGCTTCTCATCTTTATTGGAGCTAACTGTATTTCCCTGTATCGATTCTTTATGAATCAATCCCCATAGCAGATTTTCTATTATTTTGTTGAAGATCAGTGTTGGATTGGCAGACTTATAATTACCTGGATGTGCTCATTTATCCTTTTAAGAATATTCACACAGTACTGGGTTTGCCCAGGCATCCATATTACTGCTTCAAAAGTTATTTTAAGATAATTGTAGCATTCTAGGCAGAACTCTCGAATGCAAGGTATAGTGGTTTTAGGGTATGCCATAGAGAATCCTATAAGTCTTCCTAGTAAGGTTCCTGTCATACTTCTGATAAAATTGTTTCTTTTTCTTACAGCTTGACCTATAGTCTGACCCATGACCAGTCAATGTCTAGGACAATGCTTGTTAGTATGGATTAAAAGCGTGCAAGGGAAATAAAGAGTTACAGAAAATTACTCACCACTGCTCAAACCCCTGTACGAGCCTTGTTTTGTTTACCTGTATAAACATAGCCCTTCTGGCTGGATGTTCTCCATGAAGGACTTCAGGACATCGTAGAAACATAAAGCATACAGCAAGCTGTAGGAAGGCGGTGCCCTTTTCCATCCTGCAGTGACTGTCCCTTAGCTCTCCCTCAGCTGTCCCTTATCACACCATTCTTCTACCTGAAGATTCCCTGCATCCTTCATCTCAATTCTGTTTGGAGAGGAAAGGAGAGGAATGATCCTCTCTCCATTTTGCCCACTGTACTATTCAAGGATCAAGGACACCATGCAGATAAAATTGACTCAGGTAAGGGCAGCAGAGACCGGCAATATGTGGCATGGATAAGGACAGGATGGCAGAGGGTCTCATTGCTCTGCTGCAACACTACTCAGAGCTAAAGAGTTTGGGGATTGTTTCTTAATATGCAGTTAAAGCCATTAACCGCTGCAGTGCTGGACTGGACTGGTATTAGCCTATTACCCACATTATCTGCTTACACTTTTTAAGAGAACAGCATAAGTGTATTTTATTTACCAGCTCCTAGTGCAAAGACTTTCCTAACATTCTATGCATCTGGCTGCCAGGGCTATGGCGCTTCTGAGAGGTGTCAAAGGGGACCCCTTCCCAGGAAGATGGAAAAGAATCATAGAATCATAGAATGAACCTGGTTGGAAGAGGCCTTTCAGGGTATACTAGCACAGCAGCTAGATCATGGTGGATATTGAGGTGCTCATGGCAATATATTTATATTTTTAAGCTAAGCAATGTAGTCCCTAGGTTTGGGGGGGTTCTTTTTTTTTTCTTTTTTAAGAAGTAAATCAAAGACATATGGAAATCAACTTCATAAGTAAACCAAACCAAACTGGAATGAAAGACAGCTTTGCCCTAATCTTGGGGGAAATAATATAGCAGAATTTACCACCACCAAATGTATGGCAATACAATTGCTCCTCACTATCTTGCCTGAATACATGGGATGGCTGTTGATCTTGCACTGAATTTTCCCCCTTGAAAGGGAAAAAAAAGGGGGCAGCATCAAATCTATTTGCCTTTGCTTAGAAACTTAAGATTTTTATGCAGCAATTTGTTTTCCTTTAGTGTGGAAATTTGCACTTATTCACCTAGCCTACCATATTGCTGAAGAAAAAAAGAATAAGATACAGCTCATGTGAGACCTTGGAAAGACTTCTTTCTAAACAAAAAATTGCCATCAATATAGAAAGCATTACTGATTACGAGGCTTGAGCAAAGGAATGATGCTTTCATCAGAAGCTGATAACTTACACCCAGACAGCTTTAGGACAGTATGTAGCAGCACACCTTTGTTGCACTGTCTTCCCTTTCAATGGGTAGCATGGTGTTTTTCAGACACTTGCAAAAAGGACTGTGGGACTGTAGCCCACCATTAATCCATTCTGTCATCCTCAATATGGGAAATGTCTTCTGACCTTGCAAATTGGCTTATTCAAATGTGGAGACTGGCATCCATGCTGTGCCCTGCTGACAGCCTGATGTTATCTATCTTTCTCCAGAGTTTCTGCAAATGAAGCTCTGGAAAATGAAATGCATCTGGCACACCATACCTGAGAGGCTGCAAGAAAACTCTTACCTAGATGTGGATGCATATTAAATAATTCAGCTTTAAGATACACTGCTCATGGTCTTTGTAGAACTGCTTCTACATCAAGGTTGAATAACAGGCTTGGGAGAGAAGGCACCTCAACAGAAGAAGATGATAAAGTAATACCAGTGCTTCAGCTTTCACATCTGAAAACAGCATACATAAACAGTCCCTATATGATATAGTGGTCTGTTAGCAATAGAGTGCATTAATGTCTACAAACACAGAAGGATTCCTGGATGAAAAACAAACAAGTACTTTCTTTCCCTGTTAGAAAAGGAAAGAATGGGATCATCGGCATATTTCAAATAATGAAATTTTGATGGAAATATGCTGTTACTCTCCTCTATGTAAATAGGTTGTTGATAAGGAAATAACATTTTCTGCAGTTTTCTGAGTAGCTCTGGAAGGAAGAGATGACTTGAAGAACACTGCAGGGTTAGTCTCTTTGCTATGAAGATGATTCTGTGATTGTTAGTTTCTGAATAGGAAGATTTGAAAGGTAAGAGAAAAATCTAGCAATTTCTCACCTCCTACCTGTCTTGCTGTGGGAGATACTCTGTACCTCCCTCAACACAAGACAATGTGGGAAATCTTCAGTAAGTTACTTATGTTTTCTTAAAAACATAACTAAGTGACCCTCACTCATGCTCAACACTACATTCAGTGTAGTGTCCCTCCACCTTTTATCATCATGGGGGTCCTGGTCAATGGCACGTTGAACGAGTCAACAGTGTGCCCTGGCAGTCAGAAAGGCCATATACCGGGGTGCAACAGACACAGAATCATGAGCCAGCTGATGGAGGTGATTGTTTCTGCTGGTGTGGCCTCACCTTGAGTACTATATGCAGTTTTGGGTGTCACAATATAAGAAAGATATTAAGCTGTTAGAGAGCATACAAAGAGGGCTAGGAAATTCATGAAGGGCCTAGAGGGAATGCCATAGGAGGAGTGTTTGAGGTCACTTGATCTGTTCAGCCTGGAGAGGGGGAGACTGAGGTGAGACCTCAGAGCAATCTACAGCTTCCTCATGAGACGAAGTAGAGTGGCAGGCATTGATTTCTTCCCTCTTGTGATCAGTGACAGGGTCTGAGGAAATGGCCTGAAGTTGTGTCAGAGGGAATTTAGGTTAGATATTAGCTTCGTCTCTGGCCACACAGCTCCTCCAGAATGACCTATTTACTTTGGCAGAAATTCCTCCTTGACACCCAGTTAAATTAATAATTTCCTGGATAACTTTGCAAAAGTGCTGGAACATATCTAGAGAAGTTGCCTGAAAAATTCACATTTTGTTCCTCCATATTGGCTTCAAAACCGTTGCTATAGAGACTACGATCTCTCTCCAGGATGGAGGGTCTCCTGTAGATCTCATCTGAGCAAGAGACTCTGGAGGATGTCAGACAGAGAAACCTTAAAAGGCAAAGAACTTGTCCAGAGAAGAGCCATATATTTGTAAATACGTATATGTATATTTGGTACCAAGTAAAATTTTGGTCAGATGTATCACGCAGCCCTTTAAGCCATGGAGACCTCTGCAGAACATTCATACTTACAAGAATGGGCTACAAAAGTGCAAACTATAGTCCTCGAGAGACAAACTTCATACAAATGTTTAACAAAAAGCATTTCTAGTTTCACTGGCTTCTAGAGGAAAGTCACTGCAATGAAAATTAGGAGGAAAGAAGGGCTGATACAGAAATACAAATTCTTAACAGAATAATGTAATGAGTTAAGTAGTTTCCTTTCCAATTAAACAACCTGGAAGACAATTTTCCAAGGAATGTTTGAAAAAATAATTATTTTCTTTAAATTCAGAGAACTTTACTAGCTGTACTTCTTAAAGAAACCTACTTTAACTTTCAGAACTTGCAAAACTTTCATGTGCCCTCATTGGAAAGGGAAAAGAAAGGAACTTAATATAAAAAACTTTCTGAGCTTTTTCTGCTTGAGTTCTGCCAAACACTCTTTTCAAAGAACTAGGATGATTATCTTCCTGTCTATATCAGATACAGACACTGAAATATCTTGTAAAGGAACATGTTCTTTATAATTAATGTATGAGTCACTGGATTTGTTAAAATTTGTAAATGGGTTCAGATCTTCCTGCTTGTGCACCATATAGTTTTTCTAGCTGTATTCCAATTGTAAAATCTTGACTTTCTAGGCTTTTGTTTTCAGCCTTTTGGCTGAAAAAAATATATTCCAGATTTAAGCTCAGCAAATTTTGTGTTCCAAATTTTTCAATTTAGATCAAACTTCTTGTTGCAAAATTTCAGAAAACAATGGCTTCGATCCAAATACAATCTTTGGAGCAAAAATGACAAAAGAGACCAGGATTTTCAGCAAAAGCAAAAGAAAAAAAGAAAACTCAATACAGAATTCAGAAAAACACCCCCACATTTCCAACATCTCAGAATCAAGTTGGAAGTTCTAAAATTGTTCAAGAAAAGAAGATAAACTATGAAGAAATTTTTACTTGCTGTCCTCTCTGGCTCTCTGCTCTTAATCTGTTTTTCTTCCCATTACAGTGGTGTCACTGCTGAGGAGGGTCTGATAATGCAGTCCTATACAGATAGTTCCTCATACTTATGAAATTCCCACTGAAGCCAAGAGAAATTCCACATTAAGTCTGTGAGATGTTGTTCTTGGAATCAGCTGAAAAAGGTAAGAGAATGAGGCCAGGTAGCTTCCATCCAAATGTATAGTTTCTACTGGAAACACATATCTGGAGAGTTCCTCCCACTGTATGATTAAAGACTGTGTAATTCCTAGCTTAATGGATTCCTTGGTGTCTATGAAAAACACAAGACGTTTTGCTCGATAAGTATAGGACATAGTTCCGTGCTGAGGAGAAGTAACATCTGTTCTATCAGTGGAAGTGTCTAAAGATGGGAAACCTCCTCCAAAGCCCTTTCTGCTGAAGATTGCTCTGAAGAATCTTCTGCCCTGTACCTGGTTGTCTTTTTGCAGTTGAAAAAGGCAGTTTATCTTTAAAGAACATGTTCTACACAGATCTTCTCTCTTCAGGCTTTTAGAGTTTACTGCTGGGATTGCTGGTGCCTGTGGTTCAGTCACCATCCCTGGAGGTGTCTAAAATATGTGTAGATGTGGCACCTGGGGACATGGTTTAGTGGTGGACTTGGCAATGTGAAGTTAATGGTTGATTTGATGATCTTAGAGGCCTTTTCCAACCTAAATGATTCTATTATTCTATGACTGGGAAGAACAGCAATGAAGGGATATGAGGGACAGTACCTGAGGACATACCTGCTCAGCTACCCTCTGATAGGTCTGGTACCATTACTAATGTTGTCCTACGTGGCCACAGTCTCCTTTGGAAAGACTAGAAACATCTCATATAAATGACATGAAAAAGGGCAGGATTCCTCATAGGAGCATATGCATGTGTGGGCAAACAGTCAGATTAGGCAAAGTTTGAAAGAATTTTAAAATAAAGGTATAAATTTTAAGTTGATCTTCTTTTTCAAAATCAGTTGAGCCAGATCCAAGGACCAGTGGAATCTGAAAAATTACTCCCAAGAGTGTAGATCCTGCCTACAGCATATCTGCTCTCTACTGGAAATGTTCTGTGCAAATG
>NW_008668989.1:0-222 GCF_000695815.1 Acanthisitta chloris
CCCCGCTGCAGCCGCACTGTGCTGGCCTCCCACCCCGACCCTGGGGTCTCGCTGTCGCAGCCCTCTCCGGGCCTGGGGCTTATGGGTGGGACCCTGCTGCAGCCCCTGCTCCCAGGAACCAGAGCCCTGGTCCTGCGGGACAGGACAGCGGCGTGTCTGGGCTCCCTGGCGAGGCTGTGGCACAGGGGCAGAGCTTTCCCGTGTGCCAGTTCGTGCTGTCGC
>NW_008668989.1:347-629 GCF_000695815.1 Acanthisitta chloris
CGGAGCGGCCTGGACACCCTGTCCTGGGGCTCACAGAATCAGGGGCTCGGCTGGACCAAGGCTCAGCCTCGCTGGGATGGGTGTGGGACAAAGTGGGGACAGTGACAGCCCAGCACTGGGAGGACTGGTCCCATGCCGTAGGATAGAGTCCTTGTCCCGAGGGACTTCTCCTGGACTGGTGACCCCCCACCTGTCCCTGCTCACCCCCTGCCTCCCCAGTGGTTCGAGTCCAGCAAGATCCACGTGGCTGCGCTGGTGGTGGGCGAGTGCTCAGAGACCCCC
>NW_008668990.1:0-844 GCF_000695815.1 Acanthisitta chloris
CCATTCTTAGGATACTAAAATAAACACAGTCCTAGGCAGGTGCTGCTTTTTGTTTAAAAAGTAATTAAAAGAATTCCATCAATCCCAAGTGAGGCAGCAAGTTAAAATTTTGCTTTATCTTTACTGCAGTGATATACCTTAAGGACTAAGCTTAGTACTAAAATAGAGTGGAACCATTTCTTTTATAAATTTAAAAAAATCTCAGCATGACACATTCTGCATTCCCAGATTCCCAGTGATTATTCTTTCCTTAAACCGTTAATCACTTGGGCTTAATACTGTAGACCTTGGCGAGTTGTATTTAGTAGTAATATATGAACATTGTGTCTATTTTTTGCTTAATAGAAAGGAACAGAAAGAGCAAAATCACAGTGAGTATGCTCTTCTCAAAGACAGGGGGAGAAGCTGATTGTCTTTTGCTCACTTATGGGTACAATACCTGATGGTTTTGGAAAGCCTACTGGAACATGACCACGTATATGAGGACAAGCATTGGACACATCTACTGGATGCAAGGAAGAAAACTGAATATTACTCAGGAAAAATAAAATCTTCTGGGGGAAATGAACAGCATATAAGTCTCTTCCTGTTTGCTGACCACAAAATACAGTCAAGAAAGTGGCTATTAAAATATAAAAATGTCCATTATTATTGTATTTGTTGATATATATTTAGAAGGAATATTAATAATAGGACACAGTGCATAGATACTATCTATTATGATCTAAAATTCTTCATCTTCCTGAAAAACTAGATCAGCTGATAGTGGTTTTAAAAGCAGAAATGTTCATGGATTACATTTTTTAAAAAGTTGTTAGAAGAAAATGAGTCCTTCTCATCAAAG
>NW_008668991.1:0-258 GCF_000695815.1 Acanthisitta chloris
GTTCGCTCACACCGCCGGGTTCGGCTGGGAAACGGCGGAAACTTTGACTGTACTTGCTCGTGCTCGGAGCTCAGCACAAAGGGGGCCGGTGTGCGTCTTTAAACGCTTAATCTCTAACATTGCTCTCAGACCTGACTTGATGGTTTGAAAAATTTTCTTCCATAAGCCACGTGCCTCATCTCAGATGGAGCACTGCTCACATGCTGCTTTTGGACAGAGCTATATACAGAAGCAGTCCAAATACTCTTCTATATCCGT
>NW_008668991.1:311-15676 GCF_000695815.1 Acanthisitta chloris
CCGTGAAACACTGCATTTGTTGCACACACATGTAACCGACTTTGTGACTGCTGGCAGTGTTGTCTGGCAAGTCCCACTGCCCCAGAGAGGCTGCTGTGAGTCCTGGCTGGCTCTGCACTGTGCAAGCAGCAACAATAGACGAGGAGTGCTGGGAAGCAGTGTTTTTGCTTTAAGGAAAGCCACGACACAACCCAGAATAAACCAAAGGAATCCCCCCACACCCAGGGAGGGATGTTGTGGTAGGTTTTGCTAAGTAAATCCAAGTGCAGCGTGCAGTTGTAATCCTGGATTGCCATAAAGGGATACAATTAAGCTTGTGTAATTTACTATTGGTTACTTTCATCTTGTGGAAAGCAAATTTTCCATAAACTTCTGTAAAACTTCCATCAAGTGGGTGACACAAAGTTATTTTGTAAGCTGTAGAATAAAAAAAGTAAAAATAGAGCCTGAGGATCCCAAAGCAGCACTTCTTTGGGGCAAGTGGTAAAACGTTTGCCCTCCCTGAGAGAGGCTGCTGCTTGCCCTGTGCAAACCTCTTGGTTCAGCATCTGTTCCAGCCGAGTGACACTCCCTCCTGCAACAGTTGTGTGGAGGTCTGGCTGTGTTATCATCCCAGTGCTCATGGAGCAGGGGTGGGGTGGCTCAGGTAGAGAACAGGAGAGAGGTTAGCTAAAGCCTGGGGGTTACTGCGCACAGAGTTGTCTCAAACAGGAAAGTCCCGTGGTACTCAGACTAGGCAGTGATGCAATTACCAGAGCTGGGGATTGCAAGTACTTGGTTTTTGTTTGGCAGCTAAACAGACTGATAATGCTGTGGTTTTGATTCTGATTTAACTTGGAGCATCTCGGGTTTTTGTATTCAGAGTTGTTAAGGGTAGTGTGAGGCTGGATCTTAACCCCAAGGCCTCTGCAGTCCTGTGCACTTACATTCCCGTTCTGTCAACGTTCGTTAGCCACAGTGAACTGAAAACTTATGGTCATTCAGCTTTACAAGTGTTAAGTCCTCACGGACATTAACCTGATTAATGCTGACACACATATACAGTGACTGGTGGAGTTAGTGAATGTACTGGAAATGCGATGAGTCAAAATGAACAGCAGGTAGGAGAGATGCTACAACTTACCTCAGGAAAGTTTCTGTCTTGGGCCTCCAGAGCATCAGGCAGTTCTGAAGCTGTTTCCCCAGTTTCTTGCTTAAGTTTTCTGCTGCTAATTGGGTATGATTCCCTGTCACCTTTTTCCAAGAGACAGGTGGGCTTCTGGAAAAAAACCCATTGAATTCCTTAATAAAATCAAGTCACACCGTGCTGCTTTTTATAACGACATTTCCCTGGGTACTTTTAGGGAAGCTGATCTCCAGTCTCACAACTTTGCCACTGCACCAAACCCAGACTCACCTCAACGAGTTTACGTGCTGCTTTTCTGGGGCAGTCAGCAGGCACTGCTGCTGGGACGGGGGTGATTGGGGGACCAGAACTCAGGGCTGGAACCTGACCTTGTGTCAGTCTGGTGAAAGGGGAAGTGTGTCCCTGTTCTATGTGGGGAGCAGGAGGATGCCCTGAGCCCGTGCTCCTGGCACAGTCTGCATTCCCCTCCGTGCATGGGGAGGGCACAGCCCTGACGTTCACTGGAGTCTAGTCAGGGCAGGGAGAGCAGTAGTTCTGTTCCTTCTTTCTCGAAGCACTTGGGCAAGGACAAGATGGGCAGAAATCCTTTCGTTCAAAAGCACGTTCCTGAGAAGCTGGAGGATAAAGATGTGAAAGAAGTCTGAAAAAGTGAATGAAGTGCTGTGCATCTTTACATTTCTTTCTCTAATGTTTTTTCTCTTTCTCTTTTCTAAAGCCCCAAGATGAGATTATCCTTTATTGTGTTCTCCACCCAGGCACATGTCATTATGCCTCTAACTGGAGACAGGTCAGTACACTGCTCATTTAATTCTCCCCTCCCTCCCCCTGGGGGCTCCTGTTGAATCAGAGGAGAAGCAACAGATATGAACCACTGATATGTCTGAGTGGTGTGTCAGGGCCAGCCGTGAAGCCTCTGTGCAGAGCTGATTTAATTTTGTGATCGTTTCAATAGCTAGCCTCATAAACAAGGGAGGAGGGGAATGATGGGAAGCAAATCCTTGAGGTGAACTCTGCCACTGCTTTGCAGAACAGCTACCAGCAATGTTTCCACATCTCTGCATGACTCTGCGTCTCCTCTGGCAGGAGAATGATTCTTGCATTTACTTCTGTAGAGCAACATCTGTAGATAAGTTTGCAGGATTTTTTCATGCCTAGGAAAAGCATAAAATGGTAAACAAATGTTTCCCATAATCTCACATAAGGTAGGTATTTTGTTTTGTAGTTTGTAATCAGGACTTAAGAATCTGTTTTAGACAGTGGAGTTGGTGCCACTCAAAGGGTGTGAGATCTTCCCAGCGCTGTGGTGTCCTACAGATGGACCTGAACTCTTTCAGTTGGTCTTTTCAAAGGCAATGGAAGTGAAGGCTGCTCACTGATTTCTAAAGGAGGATTAGCAGCTAGGGTAGCTCAGGGATGAGTGGGAGAAACAGAAGGAGGAAACCAGGTAGAGATGTAATGCCTGAAATGACAGGAACTGGGAAATAATCTCACAGAATGAGTGCTTTCAGCAGAGGAGAGCTGCACTGCTGTCAGGTCCTTCAGTGTCCTCTCAGCCTTGTCAAAACTGGCACAACCTCCTCTCTCTGCCTTCTGTCCAGGAGCTAACCACACCACACCACCTTCTGCGTCTGCAGCGTGTGGATGGGCCATTTGGGAACCATTGCAGCCAACTGGGACAGGGTGGGAGTGAGGTGGTCCTTCCTTTCTGCTGCCTTCAGTGCTGTCAGTGCAAACTGGTGTCTGCCAGAGCTGCTCAGTTTCTGCTGTGGGTTGGTTGGTTTGTTGACTTCCTGGAGAGACCTGTCATTGACAACGGACATGTGTCATGCTGCAGAAATGTAGCTGACATCTGAGATGTCTAAAAGCCCTGTTCTAAGCCCCTCCTGGTTTCCCATTTAAGAGTGGTCTGACTTGAGAGCAGCCAGTTTTCACCTCCCCCACCAGGACTGGGGCAGAGACAAGGTTACAAGCCATTTTTCCAGATGGCTTGAGAGGGGTCAGGAGAGGACACTTGAGCCTGCTGTGAGGCCTGCTGAAGTCAATGAGGTCCTTTCTCTGCGTTTCAATAGGCCTGTCAGGGGCCTGCTCCTTATCCAGCACTGGTAGCACACAGAGCACTGGGAGTGCTGGGGCAGGACACTGGAACTCTGCCATGGGGACGCAAGGGCTGTTTGCATGGCACGCCTGGAGCTATGCACAGCACTGACCTCTCTCAGAAGCCTCATTTGAGGCATAGGGAGTACATTCTGGAGTTCTGGTGGGTTCCTTTGGGAGACTTGGCTTTAGTACAAGGTTTGCCTGATGCTTTCCTGAGTGTGGCAGGGGGAGGGAAAGAACTGCCCTTGTTGTTCAGGAGGAATTAGGAGGAGAATGGAGAAGGAGGCTAGTAACTGGCCATAAGTACCTAGGTGAGAAAGGATAGCTGCAGCTGGAACAGCTGTCCTCTGAAATATTAAAGAAGTCAACAGAAGAAAAATAGTGAGGCTGTCTGGCTCCCATCATGCCCAATGGAGGATGAGGATGCTAATTACACTGCGATCTGGGGATGGGTGTGTGGATGTGTGATTGTGGCCTTGGCTGGTTATGTGCACTCAGGACTTCAGGCATGGGTTTGCTCTCACTTACTTGCTAGTTCCCTAATGTCAGGAAACCACAACTCCTTCCTAGCAGTTAGATCAAACTAGGGCGTTTTTTTTTCTTGAAAGTCTTAGGCTTCTGATTGTGTGCACAAAGCTCGTGCTGGGTTTTACAGCACAACGAGGCTGTGGATATCAAGAAACCCACACCATAGTGCCCAGGCCCCCAAACTCCCAAATATTTGTGCTGTGAACAGTGCTCTGTGACTAACTCTGGAAACAGAAGTCACTGTTAATCACAGTGCACACAGTACTACAATAAATACACAGAGTCAGAACAACACCCAGATGGAAAAGCCTTCTCACAATGGTTACAGCCCACTTGGGAGACATGCGTTTGTGAAGCTGAGCTGGAAACTGCTAAGTGCTGAACAAAGATTGGTGCACTCACGTTGGGACTCAGTGTTGGAAAACAAGTGGTTTGGGAAGGCAGATGCACTCGGGAACATCATCCCGCTGGCACGAGGTCTCCTTTGGCCAACTGTGTGATGGAGTCCTGTTCCTGCATCCCTGACCAGTGCCTGGACCAGCTCTGCTGCCTCTGCCTGGGCAAAACTCCTGCTGGAGATAGAGATTATGTTAGTGGAGGAAGGTGGAAAAACAGGACACTGGAGTACCTGGTACATGACCAGCTGACTGCAGTGTGTCCCTGGTCTGGTGGAGCACTGACTGCTCCTGGTTGCACAGGATGTGTGAGACACGGATGCACTTGGAGCCTCATCGTGCTTGGGTTCCAGCAGCTTGCCAGAACAGAGTTAATCTGCAGAGAGCCTGTTCTCTGCTGCTGTGGTTGGCCACTGCTGTGATTTCCACCTGGAGCCCGTGCAGGAGGCCTCAGGTGTGGAGCAGGATAATGACTGTAAGTGATCTGAGCCCTTTGTGTGTGCAGGGGTTCCCTTCACCAGTGCAGCTCACCTTGTCAGGGGCGCGGCCATCCCTCTCTCTGGTAGAGAACACTTCCCCCTCCTTGGTTTCACTTACAAGTTGGTGTGTTTTCCTGTTTACTGCACTTCCTTCTAAGCAGCAAACCCCAAGGACCTGTTTTGTTTGCCCTGGTTTGTTAGAGATGAGCCTCGTTCCTCACCACGAGTGCTCAGTGGGGGCCACTGTCTCCTGCCACTGCTCTCATCCTCACCACACCGAGACAGCTCCAGACTCAAGAGGCAGAATGCCACCTGGGAAACATGCAGGATACTGTCCCCCACCCCGAGGGGCTAACATCACCCCTCTGGGAACTGCATGGACATTCACAGCTGGAAGAGCTGCTGAGGCAGTCGCAGCTTAGAGAGATTGTTGACAGGGTAGCTATTAAAAATTATATGTGCCTGTGCTGAAACCCAGAGATTGGCTGCAGCACATATGCTGAGTGGGGAAGAGATATTAAATTTGCACTCACTCAGCCCAAACACAGACAGGCTGCAAGTTGCCGGTTTTGCTTTGCTTTTTCCACCTCCCTCCCTCATCTGACATAAACCCTGAAGCCAGTGGCCCCTGGGCCTGTGTTCCTGAGCTGTGCTGTGTCCAGGCACCCAGGCCAAGGGCAGGGCTCTGATGCCTCAGTACAGATGAGTTATGCAACCAGACCTTCTCTGGGGAGTTCCGTGGCTACAAACAATTATTGCAGAAACTAGAGAGAGGGAAGTGTTGAGAGCAGTGTGTGGCTGGGGCTGTCTGGCTGCACAGAGTTCTGCTGGCAGAATGGTCCAGGCAGACACTGCCACCCTCCAAACCACCTGGGGGTGAGTTTTAGGGTGACAGAGTCCATCTCTCCTGCTGTTAGCTGGGCCCCAAGTCCTGCACCTGCACGGACCTGCTAACATCCAGACCAGGACTTGCTTGTACCAGACCAGCTTGGAGCACGTGTGGAGCTTGTTCACATCTGGCTGGGTCTGCCCAGTGCAGCTGTGCCCTGAGGGAAGGAGATGGGGAGTGATTAAATGCAGCTAAGAAAGCTCAGGCTGCCAAAGATTTTCCTGGAAGCCCTTGCAGGCAGAGGCCTGGCAGCACCAGAGATTCTTGTGCGACCGGGTCACAAGGCATGGCAGATAAATAGAACCGAACTGATTGTACAAAAGCTATTTTTGCAAAACGAAATCTGTTTCAGAAAACTGGGACTTGAGTTGCTGCTTGTTTCTTGGCAGCAGAGCACTGACGCCTGTGATGTGCTGCCACTCATTTCTGGCAAGCCCCAGCCGTGTGGTTTCTAATCTGCGTTCATACATAATCACTCACAAGTTGTTTCTATAGATGCCGAATGTAAAATATTTGGACCGAACAGATTGTATTCTCTTACATAACTTGTTCCTCTCCATACATTCCGTGCCATGTTCTCTCTGGTCCCCCCAGTCGTATCGGAGGGTCCTGTGATGGGGAGCTCACTCCAGCTATGGACTGTGCTTTGGAGCGGAGCTGCTAAACATAGCCCATCCGTGGCACAAACGACTAGTGGGTGGCGTTCAGGCAGTGGCATATGCACTCCTTCTCATTTGGTCTGCCCTAGGAAAGGCTTTCATGCATCCTGCCATGTATTTTCCCTCTGTCTCCTCACCCCTACTGGGCTCCTCTTTGTCACCTAGGTTTGTTGCAGTATTCCATATATTCTGGCCCGGATTTTGTCCCTGCTTTGTTTTCACTTGTCCTTTCCTACCACGACTTTCTGTGGCCTTCACTGGAGCTTTGCTTGCAGAAGAGTGAAGACCCTCCAGACCTGAGTCCTTCAGTAAAGTCTCTCTGCCATTTGTGCTGAATAATTCCTGTTGAGCTCCCTACTGACTTCTCCAGTCTCATCCCCATGGTTAGTGAGCACCTCTCAGATGGATCTGCTGAAGTGCCCGTGAGAAATCACAGCACAGCCTGTTGAAGTGAGCTGTGACCTGTGACGCTGATGTCTTACCCGAGGTCTCGCAGAGAGGTAGTGACAGCTAAGAATTAAAGGCTGTCCTTAATTCTACCCCTTTTCCTTGGATTCAAAGGGCATCTTGCAAATGTTGCACTTGCCTGTTGATACTTACCTTTTAAGGGTAAGGGTTTTAATTATTGCAGTTCTGTTCGACCTGATGAAGATTAGTCAAAACAGAAGTGCTAGTTTAGGGGATTTTGGCTGTAGTTGCAGTGCAGTTGTGAGCACGGTTGGTTTAACTCCAGGCAGCAGAACTTGCAGGGCTGCACGATGCCGAGGCAGTGTCATCCCCTGTGTGTGCCCACCTGAGCGCTACCCTCGCCCCCAGCTCAGGCTCCCCGGGGCATACTGTGCCAGCTGGGGCTGAAGTGCCTGTTCCCTCAGTGCCACTCCTGCCAGGAATGCACAATCTGCCTCCCCCGTGTGATCTCAGCTAAAGGCTCTGATTTACAGCTTTTCACTTCACACCTCCTCTGGGACAAATACTGCTTTTTCAATGGATGACCCACCCCCTTTCCCCACTTCAAAACACACAGTCTCTTACCTTTTTGTTTGCAGAGAGAAAATCAGGAAAGGTCTTAAGGATCTGGAGGAGGTGAAACCAGCAGGTGAGACATATATACACGAAGGACTAAAACAGGTAGGTTTTACGCATCTTCTTGCAATCAAAACACATTCTCACCCTTTGAATAGCAACGTGTAACCCGACTGGATTGATTGTACGCCTCAGTCTGTTGCACTCAAATCTTTCTGCTTGCCTGAGTGGTCCCAGGGTTGCCCAGACACTGTGCAAACCCTGTGCTCAAGATTAGCCATGGCAGAAACTTGCCATATGGAATTTCTCTGCTTGATCCTCGTCAGCAGAGTGTGGCTCTTTGCTGTGAATCCCAGCGCTACCCCAGCATACCAATGCCATGGTGAGCAGTCCCACGCAGCTCGCGAGGGCTGCAGGGCTCGCAGCACCTCCCGGAGCTCTCCGAGAGAGCTTAGTGCTCTGAGCAGCCCCTGCCACACAAACGCTCTGAATTTGGCCTGTCTTAACCACACACTTCCCAGCTGCTTGTATTTCCTGGCTGAAGGGTGCTGTGCAGGTTTGCTGAAGGTGAGGGGTAAGGTGAGGATCTGAGTGTTCACTGTTACAGACAAGTTGGCTCCTTCCTCTCTGCCTGTGGAGCCACGTTTGTGGCTGGGATCTGAGTGCTGAAAACTTGCACAAGGAGAATTTTGTGGCCGTTAGAAAAGTAATTTAGCTTTAAGCCATTCTTTTCATATCTTGGAATACTAACTGGCATTTGAAATCTGTGGGAGAGAAAAGGAGACCCTAACAGTGGATCTAAAGAGGTCTGGCCTGGAAGAACAGAGTGTTGGCAAGGGCTGATAGGTTAGTGACCCCAGTGCTGGGAGATGGGCTCACTGGGGACTGGAAACTACGAGCGAGGGAGTTCTCTGTGGGCAGTGAGTCCTAGAGAGGCAGAGGATCGTGGTGAGAGGTGGATTTGGGGGCGAGGCCGAGTGTTATTTCCGATGCTCCGTTTGATGTTTAGCAGATGCATCTTGGTTCCGAGTAATTTTACGCTGGAGACATTGTTTTGTTGTCAGGCTAACGTGCAGATTGAGAATCAAGGAGCCTCGAGGTTCTCCAGCATCATCATTGCCCTGACCGATGGCAAGCTGGATGGGCAGATTCCCCTGTATGCAGAGAAGGAGGTGAGTGTGTGCTGGAAATGCACCTCGTGCTCTGCAAAGCTTGGGGGTTGCCTGTTGCATAACAAAAATGCTCATCTCTCTGTTCTATTGTGGGACAGGCAAGGAAATCCAGAGAGCTGGGAGCGAGAGTTTACTGTGTGGGAGTCCATGATTTTGAACAAGAGCAGGTAAGAATGAAACGTTACTGTTTTAGAGCACTAGGCACCACCTCATCCCAGGGTGTTACACAGTTAATGTTAAGTAGCACAGAAATTAGTTTCACTTACATTAGGCAGTATAATGTCTTCTCTGGCTCAGGAAACACCCTCAGATGTGTATGTGGACGTAAATAGAACGCGTGGGTGTCCTGCTCGCTGCCAAGGAGACCCGTTGGAAATCCCTTGCTAGCTGGGGCTGCCAGCAGAGAGGGTGCAGCAAACCCCTTCACTGGGATGGCAACCAGGGCAGGGTGCTGGTCACAGAACTGCAGACAAGTTTCAGGCAGCATATAACAGCCCTGGGATAAGGAAAAGTGTGCAGGATCCATGTCCTTCATTGCCTGAAAGCTCCTCCAGACTTGCTGTGTCCCAGTGAAGGCTAAAGCTGTTCCTGTTCCGTCAAAGTGACTTTGATGGAGAGGATCACAAAAGGCTCTTTCCTGCAGAAGGCACAGAGAAAGAAAGGCAAAGCAAACAGGGCAGGTAATTCTGGCCAGAGTGACAATGTCATTGCCAGGATACAGGCCTTGAGAGGTGTCCTCAGTGTGCCATTTACTGCTATGGTTAGCCACCACCTTGTTAGCTGCGCTCAGCTGGAGTGAGTCCTCCTGCCCAGAAAACTCCTGGTGAGCTGGGAGAGAGCTCCAAAGTTTCCTGCTCTTTGCAGAGTTGGTGAGGGTTGCTTTTAGACATCCATCTGAATTTTCAGGGTGGAAAGCAATGTGATGAATTCAGTGTGCCAGATGAGTCACGTGTTTGCACGTGTTTTCTCTCCAAAGCTGGAAAGAATTGCTGATGTGAAGGAGCAAGTCTTCCCTGTCACTGGAGGATTCCAAGCACTCAAGGGGATAATCGATTCCGTGAGTATCAGGCAATAAGCTTAACATTTCCTCAAGATCACAGCATACTCTGCAGCCCCATTTTTCAGGCAGAACTGGTTCCTAAGTCAATAACTGCAGTAGGTGAAATTCCCTCCCCATTGTCTTAGGGATGCAGCTCTGTAAGTCAGCACTACCTCTGCTGCTGTCATGCATACTCAGCCCTTGTGTGGACATCAAGGGCTGTGCACAAGGAGAGGGGAATGTGTGGGGAGGTTGGGGGTGTGCTGAGCAATAGCTGATGGGGGTTTAGTCTGGAAAAAATGGAGACTGCTGAAAATAAGTGGTTAAAACCAGGAGGAGTGAGTGCAAGTTAGTTATTGCCCAAATCTTCATATACAGAGAAGCATTCTTAGGCACATGACTTCAAGCACTTGTTTTCCCAGTAGGTGATAAGACTTCCAGTGCCACTCTTCAGCATGGCAGGAGAAACTCTCACCACTGAGGTGAGGCCATGCAGCCCATTCCTGTGGTTTGCAAGGGGAGATCAAAGCAAGAAGAATGTTTTGCTTGTGCTTAGTGGCTTGACAGTATTTTAGGTGTGTGTCAAGAAGGCATCTCTGGTTGTGGGCATCTCATTTATTTGCCTGCCAAAGGCTCAGTATTTTAAGCAAGGTTCACAGTGCTGCTGCTGCATGTAGGCAGCACAGTGCAGACACGCCACTGGCCAACGTCCAGCCAAAACCAATCTTACAATCCTTCTTCTGAGAGAGTTCCTATTATCATTCATTTCCCTTTCCTTTCTTTTTGGTTTTAAATAGCAAGAGGATACTACTCACATACAGGATATTACACAGTCATGAATTTGTCGCTTCCCTTGAGCAGTGTGTGAATGTCACAATGCAACAACTTGTTTTCCTTCTTGTTGGTGGAAGTCCCTGTAATTTCAGAATCTTCCTTGCACAGTCTAAAGAGAGAGAATCAGCCTTTTGATGCAGTGACATTTATTTTCCTGAGAAGATAGTGCACCCCACGTGGTACTGCTTAAACTGCAGTGTTTAAAATCTCACGCTGTGCTGTTTGAAACAGGACTCAGGACTTTCCAGGACTCAGCTCTGTGCTGGTGCGAGTGATGCAACATCGAGGCACTAGTGACAGGCTTGTTTGTGAGAGCTGAATGTTTAACCCCAGCTGATTGTGTTATGTTTCCAAGGATACCGCTTTGCAAAATCTATGTGTCAAGACAGAGCCAGAGAGAGGAGTAAAGACATTTGTGCTCAGTGTTTCCCCTCCAAGGAGGGTCACTGACCTGCAGATCAGAGCCTTCAGGTCTCTCCACTCCTCTTGTGCTTCGAGGAGCAGCAGCAATACGTTCACCCAGGTTTCTGAGGATCTGTAATTCAGACACACAGGAGATTAGCACAAGCTGTAGGTTGTCCCATTACCCCCATTCCCAGCTAAGGTATTTTTGGGCAGTCTCTGGCTAGTAGCAGTGCCAGCCTGCCTCACTTATACCTCCCAGGAGCTGCCAAGCACCTTCCCTTCTGTGTGGGCAGCAAGGGAAGCTTCTCTGATAGGATCTGGCAGATGGTGTTTGCACAAGCCTCAATCCAGCTTCTGCTGGCACTGGTGAAAAACCTGGGTGCAAAAATCCCAATTTGTGCATGTCGGAGCTGTGGAGTAGGACCAGGCACAGGGAGTGGAGCAGCTCCTCCCGAGGTAACAGCACTGTCAGGAAACGCGAGCTCAGCTCCCAGGCAAGGTCTGCTCCTGCACAGAGCTCCCGAGCTGCTCTGGGTTTGCTCACAGCTGCAGTGAGCGTGTCAGCACTCGGCTGTTAGCACAGAGCAGGGCTGGAGGATGCATGGACAGGGTTTGAGTTGTTTGCTCCGGGTTTCTGGCGTGTACGTGGCTGTATTGACAGGACTTTGGGTGAGCCCTAGCTCTAACTCAGCTCCTGTGATGGGGTTCACAGTGTAGCAATGCATTCTCATAATCTGTAGTATTGATAAGCAGATCTAATTTAACACAGAATAGTTTTCCTTTCCAGTTGCAATTATAAATCCATTTCAGTTTGCAAGTTAGTGGGAGAATGCAGACTTGGCCTGTCCCAGAGGGAGGGCTGAGTCCAGGCCAGAGGCAGAGGAGACACCCACATCAAACACAGAGTGTGGCCCCAAGTGCAGGTTCAAAGGTGCAGTTGTGAAACCCTCCGTGAACACTGCTGACAGAAAACGGCAGCAAGTAAACCCCTGAGCCAAACTGCAGCCCAGAACTGGTGAGAGGAATGATGCAGGAGCCTCTGCCACCCTGATCTCTCCAGCTGTGAGATTTTTTGGTTGCTATCTCGTTATATTTGTACCATAGTCCAGGAGAGCTGAGCAGTTAATCTACATTTGCTGGTGAGAAAAATTGTGATGAGCTTTAGCATCGAGTGTCTGCAGTACCTGCTCCTGCAGCTGCTTGCAGGCTAAGCACCTTCTCCCACTTATTTTCTCCGGACACAGAATGTGTTGGATAGTGGCCAGGGATTGGCAGTCGGGACAGTCAGACATTCAGGGCAGCTCTGCCTCAGACGCCGGAGAGCTCACACCACATAGCGGCTTAGTCCAGATGAAGTCCCAGCGAGGTGCACAAGGACTGCAGCTGCACCAGGCCCTGCACGTTTCTGCCGAGTGACATGGAGCAGCACTTCCAGCGCTGCATGCAGACCTCGGAACAGGGAGCTGTGCTCCAAAGTTCCCACTCTGCTGGCGCCGCTAGCATCTAACTTTACGAAGTCGTAACTAAACAGCATTGTCAGGGTGAATAAATCCAAGCAAAACTCCAGAGCTTAAAAGCAAAACGCTGAAGGCAAGTTCCTGCGCTCTCAAGGAACAGCCTCTGACGGGTTTGGCTGGTAATTACACGGAGCGTGGCCTCGTGAGCGAGCAGGGCAGTGTGAGCCGCGGCGCGCGGGGAGGGCACGGCTTCTGTGCCACGCGGCAGCTCAGTGCTGGGTAAGAACCTCAGACCCTCAATTAAACACCACGGAGGGAAAATTGTCTGGTTGTCTCTGCAGGCAGAATCGGACGAGGCTTGTGCCTTTAAAAGTTAGATTAAGGGAACTCACTCTAGTAACGTTATTAGCGTATGACAGCTCTGCGCAGACTGAAACACGTTTTTGTACTGAAGTGAGTTGACAGTGCTTAATACAGGGACTTGAATATATTTTGTACTTAGGAAACCCCACAAAAACTTATCAGATGAGGCTACAGGAACTGATACATGCAGAGCTTTAGAGGATGTAGTTCAAGAAAGAACAATTCTGGTCTGACCTTATCTTCAGTCGTTACAAACTTTCCTAAGAACTGGGAAGGGTCAGAAACAGAATTGCTCAGTTCTTTGTGCTTGTTGGTTTTGCAGGTGCTCAAGGTTTTGTTCATTTCACGTGGCAATCCCACCCTTAAACATAGCTGACAGAAAAAGTTGCTCAAGGCGTGTGAACTGAGCAGTTGCACCACCCAGAATATTCTAAAAGGACAGGCACTGTCACCGCACTCCGCGGGGAGAGGGGCCCCACGGAGTCTGCCTTCCTAACAGAAAGTCAGCAGGGAAAGGGCTCCACGGGGTCTGCCTTCCTAACAGAAAGTCAGCAGGGAGAGAGACCCATGGGCCCCGGCCCCAACAAAAAGTCAGCAGGGAGAGGAGCCCACGGCTGTGTGGGACTGCGAGGTGGTGCCCTGGCAGGGACAAGAGCCAAGTCTAGCGAGGGGGAGTCACTTGTGTCGAGGTAGGCAGGAGCTGTTTTGTGTTAGGAGCAATTTCAGCCTTTAGGTTTGTAAAACTTACTGCATTGGCTCCACGAAGATGTGCTCCAGCCTCTCTCCATGTCTGACTCCTGCTGCCCTGGCTTTGGCACGGTGGGTGGTGAGAGTCCAGCAGCATCTCCTGTTGGTACCTGCTGTAAGGCAACAGAGGTCACATTTAGGGAGGATGGAAAGCTTAACCACTGCCACAGGTGGGACCAGAGAGTGCTGGTTCAGTGTCTGTGACACGACTGCTCACCCATGTCCCCGGGGCCAGCGTGGCCCTCGGGTGCTGAGCAGTACTCAGGGGCTGCAGGACTGTCCAGCAGCCCTTGCTGCCCGAGCCCCCTTGGCTCCCTGGAGCTGAACCACCTCGGCCTGGCCTGGCCAGCGTGCCCAGCCTGCTCCTCTGCTTCCTGCCCCTGGGCCAGGGGCTCAGCCAGCTGACTGCACCATTCTTCAAGGCCCAAATCAGCTTAAACGGTTCATTATCAATTATACATCAACTTAATTGGACCATTTCCTGTAGGAAGAAAATATGCTCGGTTTATGCACTGGGAATCCAGGAAGCAAACTATTAGACAGTTAAGGGGAGGGGGGAGGAGCAATGCAGCAAGTTATCATTAAAAGAATTATTCTGATTAAATCAGTCATCTTCCCTAATCCCCTTGGACGGCCTAATCTTCGAGCTGCGCCGGGTGCAAGGTTCAGAGCTAACGCTGGGCTATGTTTTCCGTGTGATTGAGACTGAGGAGATAGTTTTGGGAATTACTGTATGTAGTTGTTAAAAGGAATCAATGGCCTGGAATAGAATGCTTTCTGCTCGAGCCTTCACTGCCGTGCAGCCCTTAATTTGACATTCCCTGACATATTACAAAGCGTATAATGTTCTGCTGGAGCGCGCCGAGCCCGCGCGGCCGCGGCGCTGACGGGATGGGCCCTGGCAGCTCCCTTACGTAAGGGCTGCGTGCCCGGCCCAGCCCGGGCTGTCCTCGGGGACGTGTTCCTCCCAGCCAGACTGCTCTCGCTAATGAGGAGAAAAATAAATAGCCCAAACAACTTTTTTATCCTGTTATGGAAAGTAACAGTTTGTCTCGATTCCTGGTCGCATCGCTCGATAAGTAATGGGTTTCAGGTTGTTTTTAGTAGTCTGGGGGTAAAGGTTCCGGTGCTGCTAAAACACATCTCTCGTGACCCGCAGATTTGTCGTCTCCATTTGCTCTCCTCGGCGACTGCCAATGAGGTACTGCTCAGCCTCGTGTAATTAGAATATTCTCACTAACCTCACACCGTGCCAGGCTTCTCTCGGGTGGTGATTTTATGCAAGACCATATGTCTCAGGGATTTTTTCCACTTAGATAGGGGACAGGGTAGCAGCCTCCCCCCCGTCCTTCCCCTGCTCTTTGTCCGCGTCGGGGAGCAGCCAGGCTTGGCAGGGAGGTGTAGCCACAGCACAGATGTTTGGCAGGGCCTGTTGGGTATTAACTGCTGCAGCTCCCCCTCGGACTCCCTTGGACAGAAGCTCGGGGTGGTGCTTCCTAGGAGAGCTGCGTTTCGCTCCGAGTTATCCTGAACGCATTGTCTGGCTGAGGTGTTCCTGCTGCCTCGTGGCTTTGTGCACAGAGCGGCGCTGGGGGAACGAGCTGGGACACCAGCCCATAGGCACAGTATGGAGCTTCGTTTTGCACATGGTTCCCACCTTTTGGGGTCTTTTTTTTAATGCTTTTTAAAATGGAGCTCAGATTCTAGTGACACCGACCGTGTGACGCTAGAGAAGGGAAGGCTTTGCTTTGGGAACAGGGAGTTCAAACACGAGCTGCTGTTTGGAGGAGCTGGCCTGACCAGAGCCTGAGGTGGGCTGTGAAGGTGCTTCTGGTGTAAAGAGCCTGATTAGGGTTTCTTGAATGTAATCACAGAAATCAGGGGCTCTACTTATATTCACTTCCTGTAAACTACTCCGGGTCTTTATCTTCTAAGCCTCTTTTTTTGAGGCCAAACCCCACCACACTACTAGAGGGCACAAGTCCTAGTCAGGTAAAGAAGCAAAGCTCACGAATGAGAGAAACCTGTAGTGATCTCAGCCTACCTTAAATTCTTCATCACCCTGATCACTTCACGTGCTGCAAAGGGTCAGTGAATTCAGCTGGGGCAGGACAGTCAGCACTCCACTCCAGAACGAAGCCAGGAGCGAGGC
>NW_008668991.1:15750-33884 GCF_000695815.1 Acanthisitta chloris
CAAGTCAGAGGGGAAATGAAAGAAAGGAAGCTGCCAGTAGTGCTTCTGAGTGACTCAGAGACAAACAAACCCCCGTGGAAACACGGGGTAAGCCCAGCCCTGACTTAGCGGCTCCGAGGGAGCGAAGCAGGACAGCACTAGGAGCCGAACCGAGCGCGGGGAGATGCTGGGGCGGGCTGGGCAGCTCGGGCTGGGCACGGCCAGCGGTGCCTGTTCCTCTGGCACGAGGCTCCCAGGGCTTCAGCTCACACAGCAGGGCTCACTGCAGACCTGCAGCTCTCACCGGGGCCCTAGGCCTCGCCTGCCCCCACTGCCGCCCTGGGCACGCGGGGGCACCTTCCCTTCCTGCCCCTGCTGCAGTACATTCATCACACTGAGCATCTGCGTTTATCACTACACCTTGAGACGTGTGTGCAGCTCCTGGCGAGGCTGTCTCAGTCACCCGAGAGGAGCTTGGAGGGAAGCACATCCTTGTGGCCTGTCACACCACGGACACAGCTCCTCCAGGCTTTGCTCTGCTTGCAGTTCACCAGAGTTCCTGGCTCTGCTTTCCTCGGGGTTATAGTTCTGCTCACCTGCTGTTTGTAGCATCCTTAGGGAGAATGACAGACCTCATGTTTGGGAGGGAGAGAGGAAAGAAAAGGAGGTTGGAGTCCCTGCAGAAAAGCCACTGCCGGAGCTGGCTGTGAGGGGCTCTCGGGGCTGCGCTGCCACCTCTGAGCTGGGCACACTCTGCAGGGAGGAGGCATTGGCTGTCATTGTGTCTGTGGGCAGTGCCCCGTGGCTGAGCAGGACACAGCTGCTGGAGTATCATCTTTGCACACTGCAGTCTGTGGTGGTGCTGAACAGGACAGTGTTTGAGGCCTGGATTTCTTGTCTCGCTTTCTCCAAGTCCAAGAGCCTGACTACCCTGAAGAGCAGAATCCAGTGCCTGCCCTTGTGCCAGCAGCCACACACTTCTTAGGGAGTCCCAGCAGTGGTCTCTGCACTGGGATGAGGCTCTGGTTCCAGCTGGACTGGTCTCGCACAGTCCCAGACCAGAACTCACTGCAGTCCCTCCACGGTGCTCCGTTTCTGAAGCTGCAGGACAACAGGACAAAGGCTGACAGGTTTCTTCTGCACTTTGGTTTGCAGGGAATCGGTTCTCCCTGGGCCAGCCAGGCTGAGGGGGGACTGGGAGAAAGGCCTTTGGGAGCAAAGAGCCTATATTTGGTGGGGAGCTCTGAAATGAAGTGCATGACATCAGTTCTCTGAGCCTCTCCTTGCAAGCTGTTAAACTAAGGCAATTTATAGTCTTACTTCAATTTATTTGCTGTCAGCAGAGTGTTCAACTATCCTACCCAAGGATGGCCTTATATAGTGATTATTTTTCAGCTTTTCTTGTGGGCAGCAAGTTTCTATGCTGACCTGGGAAAGAGGGAGTGCAGCACAGATTGCAATGGACTTCATTTTGATCTTGCTGACTTTACAGCCTGGGTTTCCACAGCAGGAGTGTTTAAAGTTGGTTTTAAATTTTCAAGGATGTGGGGATGAAGATATATCAAATAGTGCACATGGATCCTAGGGAGAACAGAGGTAAGATGCCTTCACATCGGTTCTCCTCACTGAAATGAGCTTTGCATTGCAGTGGTGGAGTGCACTGTGCTGGCTGGGAAGGAACAGCTTGCTTGGAAAGGGGGAAAAAAAAGATAAAAACAGATAGAAAAGAGTGAGGAGAATAAAGAAAGGCCTCAAATTCCTTTCCATTCTTTTCAGATGTGCAAATGTGTTCTTTCCCTCCACACGTGAGAGCAGAAGCAGCGATTGGAGTCTTGGAAAGTATTTGCAGTTTTGCACTGTGGCAGCAGAGTCTGTGAGAGCCAAATCATGTACCCTGCAGGTGCTCAGTGCAGCTCCTGGTGTGACCCTGCCAGGAGTGCTCTGACCCTCATGTAACTGGGGAAAGTCACTCCTGACGTGTTGGACTGTAGCTTGGAGGGAGCGTTGAGAACTCGGAACCTGAAGGGTTAGGCCAAGAGCCGTCTATGTGCTGTTGATTGGTTCCATCTGATTCCAGTCACTCCTTTGCAGAGTTTCTGTCATTTCTGCTCTTTGAGGTGACTTGATGGTTGTGACTGAAGGGAGGGATCTCTTGGGGACAAGGCAGAGTTCTGTACCATTATCCTCCTTGAGTTTGAAGAGCATGGACTAGCAGGAAGCTTTCTGAAGTATGGAAAAGAACCTACTAAACTTAGGACCCCAAATGTCAGTAGTTTCACAGGCTTTTCCTACTGAGGTAAACTCTGTTTGGGGGCCAGTGGCAGGCCTAGGCCACCACTCCTGCAAAGGGGACGAGGATCTCTGAGCAGTGCAGATTGCTTAAGCTAAGCAGAGAACACAAAATAGCCCCCAAACAAACCATGGGAAGCTTCTCTCCAGACTGCAGTGGGAATCGAAAGGCTGTAGGCCTTTTTTGGAAGCGAGGAGAGATCCTCAGCGAGCACAAACTGCTTGGGCTTGCACTGAGCTCCAGGCTGCATTCCTTCCTCGGCCGTTGCTGTGCCTGGGAGGGCTCCTCTCTCTGCTCCCATGCTGCTCCCGGTTGGAATGGGTTTCAAGCACTGCAGAGATGGTTTGTGCACAGGAGAGAGGACACAGGCAGTGTTCAGCCAGGCTGTTCTTCGCCGTGGAGCTGGACGTGCTTTGTGTCAGAACTGTGACTGCAGCTCTGCTGCTGCTGGGCCTGGACGTGTAGCAGCAGCAATGTCTGGCAAGGATTGCAGGCAGGGTGAGAAAATCCTGCGGGAGGAGCTCAGGGTGAGGCAGAGGGACGCTCCCGGGCGGCTCAGGAGCGGGCACAGCTCTGGCAGGTGGAGGTGGAGGACTAGACTGTGCCGATGGCCACGGGGCCCGAGTGGAGCCATGGACATCTCTGAGCTGTGGCAGGGAGAGCCGAGCGGGCGCCGCGGCCGGGGCTCAGCGCGGGACAGGGTGCAGCGTTGTGTGCTGAGGACTGTCCCGGGTTTAACAAACTGATCCAAGCCTTAGGAACTCTTGGGCCTGACTGTGAGGCAGGCAGAGCTTTACATGGTCAGGGCAAGTCCTACAAAGTCAGCGAATCAAAGCTGCCGCTGTGTCCCGTGTCTCCCAGGGACCAGCGTTTGCTTTGAGTGTTACTGCTCACTGAACCAGCACTCTGAGACCGATGGGTGACCGGTGTCCTCTTTTGCCACAGGTTTTGAAGCAGTCGTGCACTGAGATCTTGTATCTGGAGCCATCCAGTGTCTGCGTGGGAGGTAAGTCATCACTTCAAAGTAACAGTCAATTATTACAGGACTGTGGTTTCCCTGTTCTACCCCAAGGAAAGCTGCACATGTCTCCAGAATAAAACACCCCTAACCTAAGGAGGTCCTCAAGGAGTTAAAGATCAGATCCTTCTCTGTTGACTCATTGCTCTCCTCAGAGGAGCTTCCAGGACCTGCTTCCGTAGCTTGGGTAATGCACATGGACGTTGGAGAGCATTTACCTGCCCTTCTCCCACGAGTCCTGCTCTGCGCTTGCCCCAGAATCTGTGGGGTGTAAGCAGTAAAGCACATGACTGCATTTCTGGGCAGCAGGAGCAATACATTGATGAAGTAGAAGAGTTGCACAGAATTTTAAGGACTTGTTTCCTTCCTGGGCTTCACAATCCACACGTAGTTTGAGACCCATCAAAACAAGGTAGTTGCAAAGCCTCACTTGGATATTTTTGTAGAAACATGGATCTTCTCAGTGCAGTTGGTGGCCCTGGTAAACTGTTTTCACTCCTCCTCTGCACAGCTCACAGACAGTGTGGCCCTTAGGCAACTTCCAGAGGAATAGCACTAAGGAGAAACGTTCTCTTCATCTGGTGCTTCAAGTGAGCCTGATCCGGGTTTGGGGAGATGCCTTGTGCCAAGACCCACATTTCTCACTTTCATTCACTGCAAAACTGTTCCTTACTCTGCAACTGAGTCCCAGATCCTGCTGATAGTCAGACTCCACTCCCAGTTTCGCATGGCTGCCTCAGGGATAAAGGTTTGGGGCCAAGTCTTTTTTTTTTTTTTTCCCTATTGTGGCCTAACAAGAATTGAGTGGAGGGATTAGTGAAAGAGCTGCATAAGTTGGAGGTGTCACTGTGTTGTGCTTTGTCTATTGCAGACCAAAAACTGCCCTTGTCTAACTTACTATAGTGCACTACAGTTTGTGATTTTGGGTGTTTGCTTTTCTCTCCAGAGGAGTTTCAAGTTGTTCTTAGAGGAAGTGGCTTAACCCTTGTTGGGAGAACCGATGGTGTGACTTGTACCTATCATGTGAACGGAACCACAATCCGTAAGTGTCAATGTCTGAAATCATCTGCCTTTTTATCCTCACTAAGTGATGGAGTTTGCTTCTCTTCACCTCAGTTGATTAAAATTGAAAGAGTAAAATATCAGAGGAGGAAAGCAGGAAAGGTCTGAGGATCAGTAGGAGGAGGCAAGTTGTTTCACACCTTGCACACTGGTTGGATTTTGCTACCTGCTGCTGTCAGCTGTGAACTGGGGGTGGTGTTGGCAGCACAGCTGGCTGTGAGTGTGAGCACAGTGAACACCGTTTGGCTCCTGATGCTGGGGCAGGCAGATGTGTGCCCCAACAAACCCATACCTGCAGTGTACTGACAGAGCCCCTTCCTGCCACACCACCCAGGCCGAGACACCTTGCGGTTGCCAAAGGCACTTACCTTGTCTTGGAAGGTCTCTGCCTGTTCTGGTTGCTGTGCCAGGTGTGGAGCGCTGTGCTCTGTGCTTCAGGGGCACAGCTGCCCCTCCACGATGGGGAGTCAGTCCTCCTCCTGCAGCAGCATGGAACAAGGCCAGGTCAGACAGTGGCTGCAGTTTTGCATTTTGCCATGCTCCAGCAGCTCCACGTCCCAGCAGCACACTCACCCCGAGCTGGGCTCCAGGCTGCTGACCTGTGGGAGGCAGTTCTGCTTCAGGCACTGACTGTGGCACACTGTACAGCCACTTTCCTGTAGCTCTATCTGAGTCTGGTTTTTATACCCAGAAACTCGAGTGGATGGCTAGGGTAAGTACATCCAACTCCCAGCTCTAAGCAGCATCCCTCAGAGGCCAGCCAGCCTGGAAAGTGACCAGAGATGGACCTCTAGAAAACAGTCCAACTGATTCTGCCCTGCCTAATGTCTGATTCTTATAGAAGCCTGTCTCAAATTCCTATCCAGCTGACCCTGTGTTTCCGGTGTGTGTTCTTCCTCACCCTGGATATCATATGTGCCAGAATAGACATCCAATCCCTCCTGCCTGCTAAGCACCTACAATAATTTGTCCCAGTAACAGGATAGCCCACGAGTTCTGCATCAAGGCAGCCTGTGTCAGTCAGTTCTGCTTGTATAAATCTCCCTTCAGTTTCCATTACAATTGTCACCTCTGTTTCCTATTGCCCACAAACACTTGCTAGCATCTGATGTGAGAACTGCCGACTCCAGCTCGGGGCTGCCTGTTTTCTCTTGGCTTCAGGAAGGGGTGTGCTGAAGCACACGAGGGGAGGGGGATGGCACAGTGAGTTATTGATTATAAAAACACAATCTGCTCTGTGGGGTCTTGCCAGGGCCTGCTACAACTCCCCCAGGTTCTCATCCTCAGCCACGGACAGCAGTGAGTGTTTGGGGAATCACAGGAAGGGAACAGGGGAATTTCATGTCCTCCTTCCCCCATACACGAGCTCGTTTCTGTGCTGGGCTCCGAGTGCTTCTGGCAGAGGAAGCTGAAAAGGGGCCCGTGGGGCCAGGATGGCCAGGAAGGTAGGCAGGGCACTGGGAGTAGTAGTGGGAGGAAGGAGATGGTCCCAGGAGAAGGACAGTCATCTCTGTTTCATTGCATTCTCCTCCACTGGGGAGTGGCAGTCCTTCAGCAGAACCCTCAGCACCCGAGGGCCAACAGAGGCTACTTGTGTGATGTTAGAGTTCCCTTCCCCGAGAGCCTGAGCTCCCTTCAGGACCAGCCTCTGAGCAAACCCTTTCTGTGTCAGTTCCTCTACTTCTGAAAGATGCATTTGGCATGTTTCTCTTTGTGCATTTATAAAGAACCATTACCAAATGCTAGAAAGGAAACCTGCCAACTGTAGCTGTGGGATAGAAAAATAATCTATGAAACATACCATTAAGACAAAAACATATGGCAATGTGCTAATCCCTCTTCTCCACCTCACAACTAGCCCCAAATCTAGGCCAAGCAGTCAGTGCAGATTATAGCACATAAGAAAAGCTCATTTCTGCCAACAGCTCCTCCTTCAGCTGCCCCTGAACCACTTGTCTGTCTGCCTGTTCCTGAAATGCAGGACAGAGTCATCTCCGAGTTGATCTGGCAGCTATTTACTTGCTCTCACCCTGCAATCAGGAGATGGTCCCTGTGCAGAAAGAGGCAAGTCCTGCCGCAGGGAGGTTCGGGATGGCTCTGCACACAAGAGCAGAGTTTTCCCCATGGGCAGGGGGTACAAGGGCTCCCTCCTCTCCTCCAGCCCCTGTGGAGCAGCAGTGCTCTGCTGGACACGGCTCCAGAAAGGTGAGAGGGGTTTGCAAATGGCAAGAGAAGCACCAGAGGAACAGATGCTCCAATCACAACTAATAACACAGTCCTGGAATGCAACGCACAGGGACAGAGCCAGTTAGAAACAAACCTTCAGCTTCCGACTCCCAGGGAACTCCTGACATTGTTCTCACTGCAAAAATGGTGCTGATTCTGGGAAACGCACCCTGGGGGGGCAGGGCCTGGCTGGAGCCAAGTGCAGTATGTGCTGCTACCTGGGCTCACCTGGTGTTTGAAGCCAGCTCTGTGTCCCTTACCTGGGGCACACCTTGCTGCCACCTCCAGAGCAGGAAGGACCCTGGGAAGGGAGGGACCTCAGGGCACGTTCACACAGCAGCTATTCACGTAAGCAGCACAGTGCACTGAGCTCATGTGCTCTGTTTTTTTTCAGATGAGAAGCCCAAAACGGTGGAATCTGATTTTTTGCTCTGCCCTGCGCCAGTCCTGTACAAAAGTGGCCAGTAAGTACTGAATACATGTCATGCCATGCTTTGCTGGAATTGGCACTGCTGTAGCTGATGTTAATCATGAAGTTTGGCTAGAGGCAAATCTTTCTTTGCTTTTAGAGGGGTTGGTTTGTTGCTGCGTTTTCCCCCCATTCTTATGTGATTTCCCTGGTGTGTTTGTCAGCTTTGCAATGGGCTTTAAATAGTCATCTGTGACCAAACCCATTTGGACAGTGCCTTAAAAATGAATATTCAGCCAGTTTGTGAAACACTGAAAAGGTCTGGCTTGTCATAAGTTTTATGCAGATGAGCTGCTTTAGCAGGGCACAGTCTGCTCTCTTTGGGATGATCTCCAGGCTCACTGTTAAGCAGATGACATTATCAGTGACACTTACAAGCTATTATTAAAATTAGGTGTCAGGATGGGTACCCTTGCTCCACACAGCCTGATGCAACCAGGCACCGAGCTAAGAGCCTGGGCACTGGGGCCAAACTGCAGCTCTGGCCTTCGTGTCACTGGCCAGGGCTGCACGTAGCTCCTGGCCCTTGGAGAGCTCATCCTCCCTCCTCCTCCTCTCCCAACCCCGACGTGCCCCAGGCTCTCCAGATCACTTTGGCTTCACTCTCTGGATTTCTGAGACCCTAAGCTAATCTGAAGTCAGATCTGGGCCCTGTGGGAGGGCCAAGGCTTTGGCTGCTGCTTTCTCCCTGTTGGCAATTAGCTCTCAGAGAGGCCTTTGGGATGAGGCTAATCCCAACCCAGTAGGAAGCACAGGAGTCCTGCACTGGCATTCTGCTGTGGCAAGTCCAGCAGTCCAAGAACTAAACATCTTGCGCAGATGATTTGTCTGTTGTTACACTCCTGAGTTCAGCAACAGTCAGCCACCTCAGCTGTGCTGCAAGAGGAATAGCAAAGCTCCACACACATTGGTTTGTGCATTAAATGGCAGGCTGGGGGAGGAAGGGAAGCTGCAGAGAGGAAAGCAGAGTGGCCGTGCCCTGGTCATGGCCAGCACAGGGCAGAGGGAGGGGGGAGAGGGGCCTTGATGCTGGGGTGGCTCCTGGTGCTGTCTCCCATAGCTGTGTCAGACGTTTGTGGCAGGGATCATCAGACCCCTGTGCATCCCCCAGAGCAGCCGGCTGGGCTGGGCTCTGGGCAGGGGCACAGCTGCTGCCTCAGCTGAACGTGGGCAGCACCACTGCAGGGCCACGAGGACCGACCCGCGCCGGGCACAGGCGACCCTCGGGGAGGACCCTCCTCCCCAGCCAGGGGCATCGGGCAGTTACCTCAGCACAGCAGAGCCAGTGAGGCCCAGTATTCAGCCTCCCCAAACCTGGTGCTCTAAATGCTGTCCCACAGTCAGTCTAGGAGGAGGTCGCCAGCCTGCCCTGCCAAATGCAGGTGCAGTGCATGGAATGCTCGTACAGAGCCAGGCAGTGCAAGCTGGGGGCACGCGCTGCGTTTTTCCCTGGCTGTGAAGTGTCCCTGAGCCAGGGAGCTGCCACCCTGGCACTGCAGCTGGGTAAGGCACCTCAGCATGGCACCGGAGGCCGTGCAGGCTCTCGGGGAAAGCTGTTTCCCAAAGTTCCCCTGGGAAATGCAGTTCCCTAACCTGCTATTGGAGGAGTTGGAGCTTTGGCCCAGAGCTGAGCAGTTTGCTGTGCAGAAGACTGACAGCTATGAAAGATATGTACATACTTGAACCCTTGACTTCCCATTGGCACAGCTCAGAGTAGTGCTGGATATCTCCCAGTAATTCCTCATGTAGTGGAGCTAATATTAGTCACTAATGTAGCAACAACCACTCTGCTCTTTTCTAGTGCTTATTTTTGGTGGAATTAAGAGAGCACAAGCAGCCCAAGTCAGCTTTGTGGCTTTTAGACCTGCAGCTTGGTGTCTGGGTAAAGTCAGGACTCACTTAACAGGTTGCATTGTTTATTTGTTCTAGTTAGAGACACTTCTTGTTGCCTGGTGAATTAGCAGCTTTCACAGGCAGAGCAAGAGAGAGCCCTGTGGAACAGCTAAAAAGCCCAAGTACCAGGATGCTGGTGGGTGAGCCCCTGCTCTCCTGGACTTGTGCCATGGGGTATTCCTGCTTCCTTCCCAGCTGCAGGCTGCAGTTAGTCAGGAGCCTCCCGAGCACCAGCTGTGGGTTTAACCCAGCATTCTTCTCAAGGCCTGTTTCTCCTCAGCACCCTGAGCAGATGGATGTGGTATCCTTAGGGTGGGTGATAACATGACTGTGCTGCTTGTGCCACTCAAAATCCCTCCTTGTCATGCCCCTTCTGTCCCATAGTCTGTTACAAATCCAGACCATTTACAAGGCTCCCGATGAGCTAACGGCTGACAAGGGCTCGGGATTTCCATATCAGCAACCCGTGCATTATAAAACAGGTTAGAAAGCGTGAAACACTGCAGAGAGGGAAAGGACATGTACAGCTTGCAGGAGGGGAGGAGACAGCCCCAGGCTGCACTGCTCCCAGAGATCACTCGCCCCCTGCCACGGCAGGTGGGGCACAGCCACGGGTTAGTACACAGGGCCCTGGTTCTGCTGCACTGCCCATGTCACAGCCACACTGCAGTCTGAGAAAATCCCTTCCCCTTTTTAGCTCAGATTTGGATTTGCTGTCCTGCCACAGCTCAAGAGAATCAGACCAAACCAGAGATGGCTTTGACCTCTCTATTACTGTACATGTTCCTGTAGTCATTGTGCCTTGGAAAGCAAACAGAGCCCTTGTCTCTTTGAACACTGGCACAGGAGAGACTGGGGTATTGCTGTAAGATGACATTCCATATCCACCATTGTCCTCTCTGTTTTGCTCTAAATTCTGCGAGCTTGCTCTCAGAACAGTCTGTAGGCTTGGCCTCACCAGCAGCTGGCCTTGCTCCAGGAAGCTGTGGTGAAACCCCCTCTGCCTTCCATGGGAAGGCCTGCAGGAAAAGCTGCATCTTACTGCCTGAACACTTAAAAATTCCCTTGTTATGAGAGTGGCTGACAGAAATTACAGTTTGAACTAGCACAACAGTATGCTATTTCACTGACATGCTTGTGGTGAACAATCACCTCAGTCTGCTTGAACTCTAGTCCCTCCCTGGGATATTGCAGTAACACTTTGGGTTTACTGGTACCCACTGAAAACATGCTATTTCACCTTGTGCAGAACCTCCTCTAAGCCAGGCAAGCAAGGATGGATCTAGACTAGGCAGTGGATTTTTCAGAGTGAACCAACAGGCTGAGGAACTGTTGTTGTCCTTAAAATAGCCCAGGGAGCTAGAGAAGTCTATTTTTTCCAGGCAGCTGCAGTGCTGCTGGCCACCTCCCACCTCCGAGCACCCTGTCCCTCCACTCGGGGCGAGCTGGGAGTGCAGTGTCCCTCTCCCTGCTCTGTGAGCGTGGGGAGCAGCACAGCCAGGAGGGACAAACCCCAGCACCGACCTGAGGGCACAGTACCTCGACTCTGATCCGCTCTGCTGCTGCTAACGACCTCATCTGCCCTCCCTGCAAACCCTGCTGGCTTCAGCTTCCTCTGGCCTTCCTACATCCTGTCCAACAGGACAGCTGCTGGCACTTAAGGAGCAGGGACTCAATAGGAACTATTTTCTGTGCGGTAGGAAGGAAAATGACTGCTCTTGTATTGCCTGTGGTTTCCAAAGAGCTGACGGAGCTTGGGGCAGCTCACTTGACACAAAGCACACAGCAGTGCAGGAGGTGATCTGTTACCCATCACCAGACTGATTTTCCTTCGTGTATGGCTAGCAGTAAGAGCTCTTGGCAACAGCACAAGTTCACAAGTTTAGTGGTGCCTTTCAAAGTACTTCCTTGCCAGACATTCCAATAAGGAAGTACTGAGGGACAGCCTAACCTTCCTGAGCAAGGCTTGTGTGGGTCTGGAGATAGCTGGAGAATGAACAGCTGAGACTCTTACAGCTGTAAGAGCAAGTTCTAGAAAAAAGACACAGTGGGAAATGATCTCTAGGACTAAGCACGTGGCTTTATGGCCCTGAGCCACAAAAGCTACCTCGAGACTTGCTGTTATTTGGCCATTACCCAGGGCCCTCACAGGAGGAGCCCGTGCCACTCTAGTCTTTGTTCCTCCCACTGCCAACAGCTGCTTTGCTGTTTGTACACTCCTTGTGCAGGGAGTGGCAGCTCCACTCCCAGCACTGGGAGGTCTCTGAACTGACACTGCTCAGGTCTTCAGATTTTACTTTGCTTCGTTTCTGGTTTGTCACCTGTTTCCTTTTGATGTGGTCCTGACAGCTGAGGTGTTCCTCAGCCCTTCAGCATAAGAACATGAGGGAAGAAGGCAGTACCCATCTCCTTATTTCATGTAACACTCAGCCTGGCAGGAACCTGGTTCAGGACCCCGTGTCACCACCCATTGCAGCCACATGGTTTCTCTGCTGAGGTTCCTCCATTCCTCTGCGTGTAGGTTCTGTTTCATTAGCAGAAACCCCCTGGTTTCTAACCCAGCAGGACACAGGCCCTGTAATGGCCAGGAAAGTGCTCTGTGTTCATTTCATCACGTACCTCTGCCTATTTCTGTCTGAGCCAGTGCAAACCCAAGCTCCATTTCTTTTCCTTTCGATACCACCTCCGTAACCTCTGATTCTCTGGCCCAAGTTTTGGTAGCGTGATCTCAGTCTCTGGAGTACAGCTCAGGGCAGAATTAGCTGCTCTGTGCGTGCTGTGGCTGGCAGGGCTGAGGCAGAGGGAGGCAGCCACAGGCTCTGAGCCGAACACAGCTCCGAGCGCATCTCAGGAGGGACATGGGGACAGCCGGGGAGGTCCTGTCTGCTGGGAGAGCCTGGAGCTCTGTGCACTGCAGGAGACTTGTGCACTCACTGCACTGGGAGTGTTTGAGGCAGCTCACAGGGTGCACCAAGGTCCTGCTCACTGCTCTGGGGCCTCGAGCATTGCTCGCAGCAGCCACAAGTGCAGCGAGCTCAGGAGGACATGCCCAGGCTGCCACTCCTGCCCTCGGTTCCCACCTCCCTGGGAATCGCCCTGTCAGTACAAAGGGGAACTGTGTCACCCCTAGGTTCTCTAGAGTTGCTAGATTTGTAGGTGAAAGATGTTTCCATGACAGTGGCACAGGGCACTTGGAATCTTGCCTTCTAGTTTCCAAGTGTCCATGCCAGCACCAGATTTCAGAGGAGGAGCACGAGCACATGAGAGCAAACAGATGAATGGATTGTGGGTTCCATCCTGCACATGGCCTCAATGGGTTTCTAGACAGCTGATCCCTGTGGAGAGCAGCTGAGAGGTGTTCTGCAGACTGGTGGTCACAGCAGGCTCCTGCCCCAGGATCCTGACTGTTCCCCCTGCCCAGAGATAGAGCCTGTTCTGCCTTTACTCCATCCACTGCTGCTTGTGGCATCGGCCTGGGAGGCAGGAACCGAAAAGCTGCTATTGAATCTTGTCTTGTGGTGACCCAGAGCCTGTTCCCCTGACCTGCAGTGGTTCAGAGTCCCCTGTGCAGGCAGGATGCCAGGCAAGTGCTCACATCCTCAGGGACATGCCAGTATGTGCAGCAGCCTTTACCAAGAAATGACGTTTTCCACTGTTACTTCCCTCTTCTTCCCCAGAGCCGCAGGGCCTTGCACAACCCTCTGCTGTGCTGGTGTCCCAGCAGCACTGGGAGCACCGAGCCAAGGCAGTACCTGGGCACCACAGTGCCCACTGGGACAGGGTGAACACCCTTCTGTTCCTCACGGCAGCTCCTGATGGGCCCTTCACTTCTCCCCTCCTCCCCCCGCGGTCGCTAAAGGCACAGGGGAAGTAACAGCAGTGTTAGAGCAGCGATTGCTTTGTGAGGTGACTGATCTTGAGTCTCTTTGCCTAATTAACCACTGGCTAGCGATCCTAAGCCATTAAATAGCTAGTTAGTACACGTTTCAAACAAACACATCTGGCCCTGCCCCAGCAGAGGCTCTGCCCACCTGGGGGTGACAGATGTGGGGCTCCCCCAGTGCTCTGCGCAGCAGTGACCGTCGCAGTGGTCCTCTCCTTTCCTCTGCCACCTACGTGAGCCCCGACGGACACCGACAGGGCTCGGGCTCAGCTCCTGGCCTGAGAGGCAGCAGGGTGATGCTGGGAAACCCAAGGGCAGGGAGCTTGGGACCCCGAGCCCTGCAGATCGGTCTCTGGCTCAGCGAAGGGCACTGGGAGTGGCCCTGCCCTGCTGGGTCACTGCCTGGAGCTGCTGGGCTGGGCCTGGAACAGCCTTCTTGGGAGGGAAACATCCCCCCGGGGCAGATCCTTTCTGGGGGCTCCTAGGCTGGCACAGCTGCTAACTCTTGCCACCCTCAGAAGTGAGAAGAGCTAGGATCAGTCCCATGCAGGAGACCCTTCTTTCCTACTCAGCTGTCGTTTGGGTTTCCAGGCTTTGGCTTTTTGTGGTGGGGCTGTTTCGAGCTCTTTTTACTCCAGGCAGAGGGAGGAATTACGTCAATAAATTAAATAAGCAGCAGGATATTTTGCAAGAGGCTAATTTGCACAAAAATTACTTCTTAGAAGTGAGACGAGTTCTTGGTTACCAAAGGGCAAGGGAAGATTTATTCCTGCTTCTGAGGGCCCCTGAACTGCAGTTACTCTGTGCCTGTACTGCAATGTCCAACATGAGCTGTCATTAGAGCTGGAGGCCCAGCCCCTGACCCTCTGTTTTGTCAGGCCCCACAATAGCACAGCTGCCCCTGCGTGGCTGGGATCTCAGGCCTGCCATTTGGCATGGGGAGCAGAGCAAATTGGATACGTACACAGACACGTTGGGAAGGGAGGGAAAACAGAATGGAACCAACCAGAGCAGCCTCCCACTACTTGTTTGATAGGGATGATTTAAGTAGGCATATGGTATAGTTAAATGTGCTTTCAAAAACATTGGCCTGGTTCTTCAAGCAAATACGAGATAAATATCTGGATGGCAGCAGAGCTGATCCGGCATCGCCAGCGCCCTGAGAGGAGCACAGGAGTGCTGGGGCTGACAGGTTCCCACAGCGTCAGCAGCTCATGCCAACAGAGAACCATATGCTCATCAGGGTTGGAGGAGACCCCTAAGGTCATCGAGTCCAACCCTTAACCTGTCACTGCCAGAACCCCTAACCCATATCCTCCAGTGCCAGATCCAGACATCTCCTAAACCCCTCCGGGGACGGTGACTCCACCTCCCTGCGCAGTACCTCGGTGCCCGAGCACCCAGCAGTGAAAACACATGGCACACACACTTCCCTTTAACACTGCAAGCCTCGGGAGCTGAGCAGGCCACGAGCTACTCATTGCACCTGACCCAGCACCCATTTTCATGCCCTACTGGCTCTGTGCTGGCAGCACAGCCACACCTGGACTGCATCCAGCAGTCCCAGTGCCCACACAGCTCCGACACCGAACTCACCACAGCGCTCAGCCCCAGCCCTCCTGGAACCTGAGCACACCTCTGTCTCACCATCTGCTGCCAGATGGACAGAGCAGCTCAGTGCATTCTGACCGTGCTGTTCCAAAGCAAGTCTGTGCCACTCGGAAACGACGCTCCCCACGCCACCCCAGCCATGTCCCACGAAACCACACAGCGACACGCGAATACACAACCCCCTGCGATCCCCAGCACACTCGGGACACACCAGCCAGGCCAGAACTGCACCACGTCATTACTGGAGCCTAACCCTGCAGGAGCACTGAGGAAGGTTGTGTGGAGCCCAGTTGAGTTTTCTGGAGAAGTGGGAGTGAGTAGCCAAACCAGGCCCAGGAGGGAGTTCCTGTCATTTGCTGTGGCTAACCTTACTGCTGTTATTTTGGGTTTGCCACTCTTTTTGCCTTACCTAGAAAGGTAAAGCTTTGGGAAACCACTGCCAGTGCAGAGGTGCCAGTCAAGGCAAGGTGTTTGCAGGCTGAGCTCAGCTTTCAGAGTCACTCAAGAAGGGATCACTATTTCGTGGGTGCATTGAGGATTTCTAGTCTCTAACTCAGCCCTTTCTGTGGTGCTGCTTGCTAATTAGCCTTATCCCAGCCTTTGTGACAAGGAAAGCAGGAGCATCATTTGGCCACAGAGCTAAATTGCTCGTTAGTGGAAGGGACAGTGCTCGTGCTGAGTGCTGAGCCACTCAGAGCTCGGCAGCTGTGCCAGTCTTGCAGTGTGGGTTTAAGGACCCATTTTCCAAGTCCAATCCTCAGCCTCAAACCTACGTGGTGACCACACACCCCTTGGAAACAACCCTCGTTCAGGAAAAGGGCAGCAATTAACATGAGAATTTAGGAGGCCTTCCCAGTTAAGAGGCAGTGCTGACCAAGGCACCTCTCCCTCCAGATGACACTGGTCACTACCCCGAACCCACCAAAGCACAACAGTGCCAGTCCCCCCAAACCCAGCGTACCTTGGGGTGTTGGGTGGAGAAGAGCAGGCTCGTGGCTGCAGCAGGAGAGGTCCCAGGCCCAGCAGTCTCACACAGGGCCACAGGCTCCCAGCTCTGGGGGAGGGCAGGGGGCTGTTCTGGCCCCTTTGAGGCTGGTGCTGCTCACTGATTGGTGGCCCCATCTCCAGGGCTCACCTGTTCTCTGGGCAGGGCCCCTGCACACAGGTGAATGCAGTACCTCCCAGTCCACAGCTAAGCAGGCTGATTGATGGGCCACTGGCAATTACCCTCCACTGCACACAGCTGTGCTTCCCCAGGGAGCTGAGGTGGATCAGATCCACTCCCACCTGGGCTAGTTCCTTTCTGTACAAACTCACTGAGACTGAATGTTCAGTTTTGGCACTGGCTTTTTAACCCCTGCACAAGCATTTTGTTCCAACAGAGAAAAACGAGTGTGGTTCCTAATCCCTGGTACTCACATACCCATCCCTGGTACTGGTTGTCCCACTCCAAAACAGCCAGAGAAACAAGCTCAGATGGGGGAAAACCATCAGTAGGGCTGGATAAGGCTTAATGTCTGTTATAAATACTAACTTCTGAAAATATTTTAGAAATACATTTAGTTTGACACAATTAGGCTCTAATGGGGACTATTCACAGATGGAAACATCCTCAATGACTTGTATAGGCCGAGTGGCCCCTCAGCCATATGGCTGTGGTGCTGAGACAGGAGCAATTCCTGCGCAGTCCTCGCGTCCCTCCTCGGGCACACGGTGTTCCCGGAGTGTCAGCAGCGACTGCTGAGCAGAACTAAATGCTGCACATTATGCAGTGGCCACGGGACCCCGAGCTGAATTAATAGACTGATTTAACACAATAATGACAGTTCATACCCTGTTACTGCAGGTGCCCATGATTCCACGAGATCAGGGCTAACAGCTCCTCGCTGGCTTCCAGTTCTCTCGCATTCCAGAGCACTTCCCAGCAGTGAAATGTGTGGTCTCTCTCTGCACTTCTGACTGTTCTCACAGAAAGCCATACCCAAACAGACAGTGTATTGGGAAAGCTAGAGGGTTCTGGGGTCACAGGAGGGGACCCTGAAGAACTATACTCTGAATTTACATCGGTGCTAAGCTACACCAAGAAGGCCAGGACGGAAAGCTTGTAGTAGTTCTTAAACAAAATCCCCAAACCCCATAATGATTCCTGTGCTGAGCAGGTCTGACTGTCCTCAGGAGAATACTCTGTGCTCCTGTGTGGCTGGTGGGAGGAAAACAGCTCTGAGCATTTATCCTGACTACAGGTTCTGTCCTGTCCCTGGACAGCTGCCATGGCCTGGAGTGGACGGCACCGCTGGCCGGTGGCACAGGGGCTGCACCAGGCTGAGACGCTGTCCGAGGGCACTGTGGCTGGCACTGTGCAGCTGGGCCTGGGTGGGGAGAGCAGCAGACCCTGCAGCAGGGAATGGAAATCCCTCCCCGCAGCAGGATGTGTCCCTGGAGTGTCTGCCCAGAGCAGAGAGCAGGGCACAGCCCTCTCTGCTTGGCTTGGGGATGGGGGATATTAGTCCTACCCTGGCTAGCAGTGGCCAAGGGTTTCAAACTGGAGCCCATGGGATAAGCTGTCCATTAATTCTTGGAGGGAGGGTTTGGAAGGGAAATTGCCCTTTAAATACAGAGTACTATTTTTCCTTCCTACTATGTACAGCGTTTTTGCTGTTTTAATGCAGGCACTTGATCCTGAAATACCTTTGTCACCATAATTTTAGAAACTTTTTGAGCAGTTGCCAGTTTAATTTTCAGTGCGTGAAAAATTGGAGGTAAATTATTTATTGCTTCCAGCAAATGTCGTTCACCATTGTGCTTAATTTTTTCATCCTTTTTAATGGGTCATAAAATGGCACTCTTTTAGTGTCTCCTCATAAAGCAAGGAGCAGAGGAAGACTGCCAATAGGTTGCTGTGGCTGGAGACATCAGCGGCGTCACAGGGAAGGGAAGGGAAGGGAAAGGAAGAGAAGGGAAGGAAAGGGAAGGGAAGGGAAGGCAAGGCAAGGCAAGGCTCTGGGCCAGAGCTGCAGGGCCATAGGCTCTGGGCAGGGCTTTGTGCTGCAGTGTGGCAGTTACTGGTGCTCATTAGCTCATACGATGTCTCTTTGATTCAGAAGGAGCAGGAGTGAGGTGCTGGGACAGCTGTGCCTTTCCCTGGAGCCTGACTCCTGCAGCCTCCAGGTGCCCTTGGTGCCCGGTGGCAGAGCTGGTGCTGCAGGTGACTCCTGCCCCTCGGGCTCCTCCCCGGGCCCTGAGGAGACACTCTGCCCTGCAGAGCCGAGCCTGGGTGGGCTCTGTCCTCCCTGCCCTGCAGGGCTGTGGCTGCAGGTGATCCCTGGGGGCCGAGGGGACCAGGCCCTCACTCAGCACTGGCAGCCCCCGGGGGGAAGCGAAGGGGCCCAAGAATCAGAATCGCTGCTGCACATCGTTTCAAACACTGTCAGTCTGTGCAGTGAGGAGCTAAAAGCCTCACACACGCGGCAGACTCTCTCCTCTGGCCGTGCGTGGTGGAGTGAGCAGCAGGGGCAGCGTGTGCTGGGTGAGCTCTGCATCCCCCCGGCCACGACAGGCTCAGGGCACCAGCGCCTTTCTGTGCTGACAGGTTCATCCTTCTGAGGGTGAGGTGATGATCTGTGTGAGTTCACCGAGCGAGTATCATCAGCTGCTGTGACATCTCCAGCGGCTCATCCGTGCGCGGCTGAAGGGCTGTGCCCCT
>NW_008668992.1:0-1074 GCF_000695815.1 Acanthisitta chloris
GCGCGCGGGGGGTGATTGAGGAGGGTGCGGGGCTGTCCCGTGGGGTTGGGCCCGAGAGGGTGTAAAGGTACAGGGGGACATGACCCGGGGTGTCCGTGGGGCTGATCTCGGGTGTCTGTGGGTATCCTGTGGGATCAGGCCTGAGGGGTGTGTAAAGGTACAAGGAGACACGTCCCGGGGTGTCCGTGAGGCAGATCTCGGGTGTCTGTGGGTATTCTGTGGGATCAGGCCCGAGGGATCTGTAAAGGTACAGGGGGACATGTCCTGGGGTGTCCGTGGGGCCCTTGCAAGGCCAATCTTGGGGTGTCTCTGGGTACCCCACGAGGTTGGGCCCAAGGGCTGTGTAAAAGTACAGGGGGACACGTACCGGGGTGTCCGTGGGGCTGATATTGGGGTGTCCGTGGGGTGATCTTGGGGTGTCTGTGGGTATTCTGTGAGGTCAGGCCCGAGGGGTGTGTAAAGGTACAGGGGGACACGTCCTGGGGTGTCCGTGGGGCCCTTGCAAGGCCAATCTTGGGGTGTCTCTGGGTACCCCACGAGGTTGGGCCCAAGGGCTGTGTAAAAGTACAGGGGGACACGTACCGGGGTGTCCGTGGGGCTGATATTGGGGTGTCCGTGGGGTGATCTTGGGGTGTCTGTGGGTATTCTGTGAGGTCAGGCCCGAGGGGTGTGTAAAGGTACAGGGGGACACGTCCTGGGGTGTCCGTGGGGCCCTTGCAAGGCCAATCTTGGGGTGTCTCTGGGTACCCCACGAGGTTGGGCCCAAGGGCTGTGTAAAAGTACAGGGGGACACGTACCGGGGTGTCCGTGGGGCTGATATTGGGGTGTCCGTGGGGTGATCTTGGGGTGTCTGTGGGTATTCTGTGAGGTCAGGCCCGAGGGGTGTGTAAAGGTACAGGGAGACACGTCCCGGGGTGTCCGTGAGGCAGATCTCGGGTGTCTGTGGGTATTCTGTGGGATCAGGCCCGAGGGATCTGTAAAGGTACAGGGGGACATGTCCTGGGGTGTCCGTGGGGCCCTTGCAAGGCCAATCGTGGCTGTGGAATAGGCTCCAAGAGATCCATAAGACACATC
>NW_008668993.1:0-18920 GCF_000695815.1 Acanthisitta chloris
AAGGGAAAGGGAAAGGGAAAGGGAAAATTTATAGTCAGCAAGCAGCCCTCAGAAGGAATGAAGGAAATAGAGGAACCTGGGTTGGCAGTCTGAATCTTTCACATTGCATCTTGCTGGCCAACCACATTGACTGAATGTTGCTGTCTCCTAACAAAGAAAGACTTCACAGCTTCTCTTCAAATGCACAACCACTGCCTCCCTCTCTCCAGACTGCAGCTGTGTGTGTGCAGCCACCCTCCACAGATCCAAGAAAACAAGGCTCTTTTCCCATGATCAGGATCCAGGAGGCAGCAACTGGAAGGAAAACTGAATTTTCTAGTCCTCAGAATTGCAAGCCTGGCCAGGTAGTAATGGCTGTGTGGCCAGAATTGGCTCTGCTGACAAGTTAAAGCTTGTAGATTTTGTTCAGTCTTTTGCATTAATGAACAGGGATTAATTTTACTGAAGAAAGTATCAGTGGTACTTAGAGATCTTGTGGGAGCAGCCATGTACTGTTCTTGGCAAAATTCCTTCATCATCTAGTTAATAACTTTAGTTTCCTACACTGTTGACCCAGAGATATCTTGGAGGAGAGATGGATGATGAAATTAATTTTTCTTCTAATCTTTGGTTAAATGTGACAATGACATACTTGGGCTGATACACATAAGAGCTGTTTCAAGGGAAGAGGCTGTGGGAGAGGATGGAATATCTTAGTTACAAAGCCTTTCCTTATGTGTTCATGGTGGAACAAATTTCTCTGTTGTGGTAAGTGCTTACCACAGGTTTTACACTGAGCTGAATGTTAACTGCAGGACCAAGTTTAATCAATACTATTTTGTCAAAGAAGTAAATCACAATTCATCCTCATAAGGATATTTTAGCAGTTTCCTGGAGGTAAAATACAACATAGTGTAAGGAGCTCCACGAAGTTAAATGACAAGAGGACTGTTGTCTTCCATGTGCAGTCTGTATTTGGAGATTGTCAGGTGCTAAGTTTCAAAGTGATGTGAATTCTGCTCTGTTTGAAGCAGAAACAAAAGCAGTTGTTACCAGACACAGTTTTTTTATGAGTTCCTAATCTGCAAAATAACTGATGTAAAAAAGGCATTAGTAACTTGGATCATTTTACTTCTCTGTATAAAAAAAGTCCCTGCACATAAGCAGGGCACTGTGCAAAATCTCAGTGGTAGCAGTATCATCTATTCCCCATAGACTACCCCGAAAATTCATATTAACTGAAGATTTCAGAGATCTGATTTTGCCTTTGCTGTGTTGGAAGAAGTTACTGAATGCAGAAATGTCTACTTTGGATAGATAGACCATGCTGACCTGTTAAACACACTCATCCAATAAATTCATCATAGGAAAGAGCTATAAAGGCCCTTGGGGAATTGTTATTATTTCACATTTGGAAATACTGTATTTATTATATTTGTGCCCATTTTCTTTGCAATATGGAGGAGATGCTACAAAATATGTCCACTATGTTATAAAATACTAATTTTCTTGTTAGCTTCTGAAGGCTCAGCCCTGCAAATATATATTCTTGATCAACGAACTTGGAATGAAGAAAAAAAAATGAGGTCTTGGAAGTAGCATAAATGTGCTTAACATTAATGTTTGATTACTCTTCATTCAACACTGATTCAGCTTCCCTAAGTCAACTTTAAAGTGAGCCACCTAAGCATTCAGGATCAATCCTTCTCAAACACCCAAATCTTGCCAAGACTAAAATGAAACAAGTCTCAGAAAAGAAGAATGATTAAAAGACTTTGTAAAGGTAAAGGAATACCTAAAAATAGGACATATCTTTCAAAAAAAAATTGTTATAAGTAGACTTTCTCCTGTGCTCCTCAACATATTATTTGCTGTCTGAAAAGATTCACATGAAATGTTTTGTGATATATTATTAGGCCTTTTTAATGCAATTTCTTACACATAAGATTAAATTGGAATAAAGAATTTATGTCAGGTAAAACTAGGGATAAAGACATGCAGAGGAGAAAAAAAAGTGAGTTGCTGATAACATCTCATTCTTGTTTGGAAATCCTTGGAAACACATCCTGAGACAGACATACAGTATTCTTAAAGCTGCCAGAAATATCTGTGTGAGATAGCACTGGTACAGGTGTGTATAAGATTTATATCATGTTTCATTTACATCCCATTCTATTCTCTGCTTCTCGTTTGTGCATCTGCTGTGGATTTTTGGAAAGCAGAACAATGATTAGTGATTAACAGCACAATTTGTTGGATGAACTCTGCATTAATTGTAATAATTTACAACCTAGAAAGACTCTGGGAATGAAATTAGGGTTTGTTGAATATCCAGCAGATGAAAGGCCAAGTGAATGAAGGTAGGTACTTGCATGTGTGAAAATCTTAAAGCTATGTGTTTTATTACATATGATGAGCTCTTACAATAAACTCAGAGTCTAGGAAAAGCTTGGGAAAAGCAGAAGCATTTCAGGCATAGGGAAAACGTGCAAATGCTGATGCTTTATGTGGTCTCACTCACAAGGCAGAGAAACTCATCTGTTTCTGTTTTCTTACTCTCTTCCTTTCAGTCACACAGAGTTCTGTGATGTCATCCAAATACCATTACCACCATCAAAGCAAATAGAGGCAATTCCCTTAGCTGATAATTGTGGCCTTTCCCATCCCCTGCTGCGTGTGCTTCTTCAACAACCAGTGACATTGACATCAGCAGCTCTCAGTACATGTTGTCTCCTTTGTACACCACAAGAAACAGAGCTGGGAAGAAATGTTCCCAACAACTAGATGGCTATTCATTGTCAATTAACAGCATACTTTAATGGGTTTCTTAGCAACATCATCTGCTTTAAGCATAGATCCCTAAGGGATGTGTTGTGTGCTGTCAGACAAGCAGCAAATGAGGGCAGCTATTGATCCTTATGCTGTTGGGTGCTGAATTACAGCACACAGGAATAACTACTTCAAACTTACATTTGGGCTTAAAATGCTTCTAATACTAGATGTTTCCAATAAGAATGAAATGCCCCTTCCATTTCCTCAGTGGGATTTGCATCTAAAAACATGTTTTACTGAAGGGATTTCAATCAAAAATTGCCAAGAAAATATATCAGATCTCCAGTCCTGAAGTTATAGACATATGGTAAAACTCCAAAAACAATGGACACCAAAGCTAGGTGAAAACATTTGGTCAGAATATTTTTAGGGAAAATACAGAACCAAGGCAGTGAAAAGCTGTCAAGAGGCCATCCAGCTCTGGAAGAGATTTCCAATGGGAAATATGCATAGTCACAAGGCATAGCTTTACATGGTGACAAAATTTCTCCCAATGCTTCACATCGCTTTGTATCTAGTACTTGCTTTTTCATCCTTCTCTTATTCAGCCACCTAGGCATGCAGGACTGCTCATTTCCTTCTTTTATGGCAAGCATTGCTTTATGTGTTTAAGAATACTTTCTTTTTTTGGTGACCAAAAAAATGCCATTCCTGAATTCTTTCCTCATACAGAAGTTTTTCTAGACATCTGATTACCTTTTCTCCTCTACTGAGTATTTTTCCTCCCTTTATATTTCTTAAAGATGTTTTTTTGGCTCGAGTTGGAAGGGACCTTAAAGATCATCTAGTTCCAACCCCCCTGCTGTGGGCCCCTTCCACTAGACCTAGTTGCTCAGAGCCCCATCCAGTCTGGCCTGGAACACTGCCAGGGATGGAGTGTTGGCCAAAGTAAATCTTATACTCTTATTGAGCCGTAACCAGAGTGAAGACTTTGATCTACTACTGTACCTTAGAGTGAAAAACTCCTGTTGGGGTAACAGCTGGGACTGTACACCAACAGGCTCTCTAACCTCTTCCCCTTCCTCAGGGTCTGACTACACATACTCAGGCCAGTTTTGCTATGTCTTGGTTGAGCAGCCTGAGATCACACTGCTGTGAAAGAGCTGGACCAGAAAGAGGTGCAGGAAGTTTTGCCAGGTTTTTCCCTTTCCTTGGAGCTGCATTTGAGCCCGTGCCCTCTCTCCTTGTCCTTGCCTGTGTTATTGCTCTTGGTATGGCTACACCTGGGCATGGACCTCATTGACCCTGACCTGCAGACTTGGCTTCCTGGCTGAAGCTCAGCTCTAAACTGGCACCATGGCCATACTGAACAACCACAGGGTGCTGGGTTTGCCCCAGTCACCACCCCTGGCCTTCTGAGTCCTATCTGATGGACTCTGGTCGGGGAGGACCGAATGCCTTGACCATCCTGGGCACCCTACACTTCTTGAGGCAGCTGATCTGGCAGCAACTCAGGAGAACCCACAGGCCCCTTTAGACACAATCAGTGTCTAGAGATTCCCTACATTGGATGATGCCGTTGGCTGTTTCAGGTGAAATGTTTTCCCCATATTTTATTCAACTAAATTCAAGATGTGGTAGCTGCTGTTTCTTGGCAGTCTTTAGGACCACTGTAAAAGAAGAAAATTAAACAGATTTCCAGAGAGCTATTTTAAAGGAGAGATGCTGTTATCTGCAGCCCAGGCATGCAATAGTCTTCAGTTAAATAAAAGTTTCATTTTAGTTAGCTGATATTATTTGTTTGATGCTAAATCAGAGGGTGTTACTCATCTCTGACCGGTGATGCTTGCTGGATCTGCCTTGTTTTCTGGGCTCATTCGCAGCTGTCAGCAATGTTAAGCTTCATTTCAAATATTTCTTAAAATAGCAGTAGATGTTTGGGCACGATTTTTGTTATGTTTCAATTGTCCTTTAGCATGAATGCTAAAAGGTAACCATCAAATGGTAGTGAAAACAAGCCATATGTTAACTTTATGTAAATTCTAAATCATGAACCATGGACAGACAACTTGTCTTCTCCCAGGGGGACTCTTTCTTCAAGAACTGTTTCTTGAAAAAAAAAAAAGGTGTAATACACTTTGTACAAAACCTGTACAATACAAGGTTTGAAGCAGACAACTAGCTTGCATATCTAGTTTTTATCATTGAATAGTCATCAATTTTCTACTTTATTCTTCTTTCCAAGATCCTGGAACAAGGTTTCTGTCATGTCTCTTCCTTCCCTTTACCACATCCAGAAAAAACAACAATGTAGATGTCAAAGGAATCACAAAAAGTTTGAGAGACAACAGTTCAGGAGCTTGGTTTCACTTGTTATGCATGTGTATTTACCCCACATCTAGCCTTCAAGGAGATTTATGTTTACACCAGACTCCAAATGCAAAATTAGATCAGTTAGGAAAAAAACTTATGTAGCATGTTCCTCAACAAATATTCTACTGTACCTTGGTGTGTCTTGATCCCACTGCTCTTTAAAAGAAATTAGGGCCAAAATAGGGACAAGGAAATGACAATTTGAAGAGGTTTTTTATTCAGCACAAATAAAGAATAATGGTTTGAAGGGGCAGAATGAACATATGTTTTACTGTACCAGCCTCACCTCCCTATTGACTTGATGCACCAGTAAATTTTGAAAATATGCAAATGCTTCATAGCATTTATGTTAATAGGATAAACAGTCATCAATCACACTCAAGGAAATTATTGTATTCCTTTGACAGCTGCTGCATTTGGGTTACCCTTGAACAGCTGTGATATCATCCCCTGACTGGGACTCAGTAAAGGTCCAAGCTGCAAATTCAATGACAGTGTGAGAACCAGAGGACATTTTCTGTGCTAATTGATATTTTTCTCAGGTCTGTTAATGCAAATCTGGCCAGTTTAGCCCTCATTGCAGTCACTTTTCTTTAGATTGTTGAGAACACATTCAACAAAAACTCTGTTTGTTCCAGCAATAGCAGTTGTGAGGAGAGCTTCGAAATTGTGCTCTCATGTGGAAACATATTATTCATTTATGTGCTTACTTTTAATTTCCTTAAGGATATACTTCTTTTTATTTTCCACAGGAATTTTTGAGAGTTAATAACTGCTGTCCTCCTCCAAGATTAACAACTCTGTGGTAGCACTAAATTCCAAGTGTTTCTGATTTTTGCAAACTGAAGTATTCTTGCCAAGATTTGAGTGGCCATTTGGGAGAAAGAAAAAGGATTTGAGTGTTACTGTGGACTGCAGAAATGTGTGTTTGCATTTTAGTTAAGGTAAACCATTCCATTGAAACAAAGAGTTTAAAAGAATCTTTTATAAATTACGCATCTTAACACCACACAGAAAAGTCATTGCTTTTTTCCTAGTTGAGAACAACTCTGGAGCTTGCCACAGAGTTGTTTTTTTCTTTCAAGTTTATGTGTAGAGTCTTGATTTACCCAATTCTTTCACCGTCAATGGGAAATGAAAGGGAAAAAAGGTTAATAATGCATAATTTTTGCTTTTGCTTTTTTATTTTGTTTGTTTGTTTGGGTGTTTTTGTGGTTTGCTTTGTTTTCTTTTATTTTCTTTTCTTTTTTTTTTTTTTTTTAAATGTTCTTTAACTCTTGTTTTGGTCAGCAAATTTCATTTTGACCAAAGAAACCACTATAAAACAAAGGAAGCTTCTTCTGACCCATGTGTTCTAAACATTGTCTTTCAAGGTCCTTCCTTCTCAGGCTATCAATAGTTTTTTCTCTTTATGCAGATATGGAGCTATCCATCCCTCCACAAGTTCAGGTCACAAAATGACTCTATTTCAATGGGAAAGAAAGAAAAAACTTTCAACAGTCTGAAGAAAACTGATCATGTTCTTTGGGTTATGAATTATTTCAGAAAGTCTGGAGCTTTTGAAATTCTGGTTTCTGCCTCTTGTTTTGGATTGGTATTTCTTCCAAAGACAATCTATATTTCCCATGAATTTAATAATCCAGAAGTCCCTCTATTCTATGCAGTAAAGTTTTAGAGACTCTAGAGCATATTCTCAAGAGACAGAAGTCAACATAGCTTCGGAAATGCAGTTCAAGCTCTGTTGATTTAGACCCACTGAGGATATGCTGGTGAACGAGATAGAAAAAGGGAATAACCTCTTTGAAAGACAGGAAAATCCTGTAAGGAAGCCAGTTGAAGTTGCTACTTGCCAACAAAGTCCTTTTCTATTGCACTGATAGATAACAAGTATTTAAAAGACAAAGCAAACACCACCTGGGAGTATTAGAATCCTTGTCTTATCCTCAACTTGCCATATGTATTTTCAAATATCTTTTTTAATGAGTATGTTTGTGCTTGATTAGAAACATCTCAAAGGGTTTATTTTTGGAAAGCTAATCTTGTAGCTAGTACTCCTATCATCAAAATTGAAAAAAAAAAACAAAAATATGTTCTAAGGGCACCTCTAGATTAAAAATATGCCTTCAGAAAATCTTGACCATTCATCTTAAATTATGGACATCACCATCAAGAAATAGAAATCAGTTGACTCTATCCTCTTGTCAGCTTTGCCTGCCTTGTGCCCCTGAGCTTAAGAATTACAAGGTCATGGAAACAGAATTTGGCAGTCTCTGTCTTTGCCACCAGATCTGAAGGGATTTCCTAATTCCTTTAGACCTTCAGCCTCAGTGAAGGATACATCCCACCAGCTAAAGGAAGGTCCTCATGCTCAGTATTGCCTTGCTACCTTCACAGAACTTGCTGGGTTTGATGAACATGTGAGCAAGGACTTGCAGGAAAAGTCTGAAAAGAACCAGGACTCTTCCTTGAGGCCAATCTCCTGCACCAAGGAGCCTCATGAAGGTAGAGAATGTATGAAAAATGTTAATATGAAGGCATAATAGAGCAAGGAAAGACAAACCATAAAGCATTTCACATGTTAAAGATATGTGAAGCAATATGAAGGCATAATAGAGCACGGAAAGACAAACCATAAGGCATTTCACATGTTAAAGATATGTGAAGAAGACTAGTACCAAGAAAGGTTGGATACAGTACTGAGTCTCCCTCTCAGATAAACACTTATCTGTTTCTTAAGCTCTCACTGAGACAGTCAACTTAAGAGTGAAGAGAACATGACACGGTGATGGGATGAAAAAACTCATCTTGGTGTAAATTGAATTGGTATTGAAGCAGTTTTATGGCAGGTATTTAACTGCTAATCAGTGAGCTATGCATTCAGGATCGATATCAGCACTAGAACAAAAATAAGCTGTGCCTGTGACCATCAGTACAGTCAATAGTTGTGTACTAGGACAGGTAGAACATCAGCTCCTCTTTCCCAACAAGGAAAACGTCAGGAGTCCCTGAGGTAAGATCTTGCTCCCCAGTATTGTGCTTTGACTTCTTTCCATGTGGTGTTCTCTGCTGGGTTCCTCCTGGCTGCCTCAGAAACAAGGAAACAGCATCTGAAAGCTGCTGAGCATGTGGAAACAGAAGAGACAGCAGTGATGGACTGTGGGGGTGGAGTATGTGCCCTAAAAATAGGTATCCAGGGGCTATGGAAATGTTCATAGTTATCTGGCTGCCACTTCAGAGTGCCAGGCAGCTCTTCCAGGACAGATAACCTGGGAAGGCATTTTGTCACATCTGATAGCCCACAAGGATTTCTTTCCCAAATGTCACTGAATTCCTTCTGGTTATGTGACAGCACCAAGCACAGTTAGCACAGGTAGTGGAATTTGGAGACCCGTTCAGCTCTCCCTGAAGTCAGGGTTTACATTTAGAAGCCCAGAATCATAGAATCATTTAGGTTGGAGAAGACCTTTAACATCAGAATCCAACTGTTAACACTACCAAGTCCACCACTAAACCATGTCCTTAAGTGCCTACTCACCTACACATCTTTTAAATACCTCCAGGGATGGTAACTCAACCACTTCCATGGGCATCCTGTTTCAATGCTTGACAGCCCTTTCAGAAAAGAATTTTTTTTCCAGTGAGTTTGGGAAGAAACCTCCCAGTAATGCTAAAGTGAAGAGAATGAACTTCGAAACAGCGTGAGACAAAAAGTCAAAATAATGTAAGGTCTGAGATACAGTAAGTGACTTATGGTGTTAGAAAGATAACAATATAATTTCTCTTGGGAATAAAATTACTCTGTGGAAGAGAGAGAAACTGGTAAAACCTGTTAAGTGTTACTGGAAGGATTATAGCTTCAAGGGCCCTTTCATTCCCTGCCACACTGTAAGGTAAGGGTTCCTGTTTTCTGGTGTTCCCAACATCTTGGTTTAAGAGAGAATTACTTCTGCTTACAACCAATTTGCCTTATCCTGACTCAAAATACTTATTTCTTACTAGGATATTTGATTTAAGTGGGCAGAATCCTCAGTAAACTGGCTAAGTTACTGAAAAAGTTAATCTACCCAAACTTTGGCAGCTACAGATCTAAGCTGGGTACCTGTAGTACCTTTAAAGTTGGTTCAAAGAAAAATGTGCCTCCAGAAATGACTCATCTTATCTTAAAATAGTTGCCCAAGACAGATCAAGCAAATCATCTCTGGAGGTGACCATTTTTCCCTAGTAGCTCTAAAAGAAGCCTGCTGAGACTGGCCCGAGCTGAGCCATCTAACTTTGACTCCCCCAGGATAGGTATAGATGCCATCTGCCCTCTCTGGCTCTGTGGCCTCTAAGGGTGTCGATGGCTGTGAAAGATGCAATGCTGGAGAAATCAGGTTGCCAAGGAAAAAGCAGTGCCAGGTCCCTCGTCCCAGTTGTCAGACTGTGAACAGTATAACAGCCTGTGTTTTATTGGAGATATTTCTATTTTGAAAGCTGAGTTTCTGTGAAATGTTGTTCCTTGTCACATTGCTTTCTGCTTCATCAAATCATCAGGTGTCTTACACAAAACATCCTTTCTGACACTCCAGGTTTGCAGCACTGTGGAAGGAGAAGTAATCACTGCCCAGGCTTGCACCTTAGTCCCAAGTGGCATAAACACCTCAGACACAAGAATAGTTATTCTTAACCTCTTACTTGGCTAGTCCTGAAAAAAAGTAGCTCTTACTCTATTTCAGCTCTGGGGATTTAGCTCTGGTGGTCCAGTCTTTAAACAGTTCAGAGGGCAGAAACTCATACCTTGGGTCATTCTCAAACGCAGCATTTCTTAGCTTCCTAGTCCCACCAGGCACAGAAGGTTGATATGTCACTTTAGTTTTTCAGCAGAACAACTGCAAAAGCACTGGAGAGCTGACTCTACCCCATATGATATAGACTAGACAAGTTTACAGTGACAAACAGGATTTATTGTAAATTAAAAGGAAGCTGTAACTTTCTCAGTGAGATGTCTTAATCAATGAATCATATTAGAAGAACAAACATCAAAGGATTTTGGCATAAAAAGTTTTTGCACATGTTATTATTGCTTTGGAATGACAGAAACCCACAGGTTATTATTGCTTTGGAATGACAGAAACACAGAGACCATCACTGAAGTGACAAAGTCTCATTCAGTAAAAATCCCATGCCAAATTGCAGAGACTCAGCAGAGAGACAGTTGCCATGAAACATTGATGGAGCAGTAAATCCACATCACAGTAACTGAACAGGGAGTGGTTTTCAGAGCATTTGCAGATTCACACATCGAGTTTCAATCAACTTTTAACCCAGCTGTGCACCCCCTGGAAGGAGAGGAAATCCCTGGGAGGCAGAAGGGGCAGGGTGGACTTGAAGAGGACATCTCCATATTTCAGTGTCTCCAAATCCTGCTTCCCTCTGCAGAGGCTTCTGCTGCTCTGGGAACTCTCCACAGCTGTGCAGAAGGGGCCAAATCCTCTCTGCAACATCTGCAAAAAACACTGCAATTGTGTACAAAAGTTGAGTGTCTCCCAGTGAAAGATCCTGTGCTCCAGAGCAGAGAGTGCAGGTGAAACTAGGAAGAAGTGGTTACTGTATAATGACTTTTTGCAGCTTGGAAATGACATGGGATTAAACAGATCTTTGATTTGTTTCCAGTTACAGCTGCAAGAGTACCTTAGAACCTCTGTTATGGGGTCAAAAGATGGCTTAGACTCCAAGCAGTTCAGGAAGGAATGCTTAGAAGGTTGTCTCAGTAAGGGTATATGCTTTTTATACTCAATAATGAAATATGATTTAAGATAGCCACAAAAAGCTTTGAATCAAAGGCAGCTCTGTGAGTACCAACTTGGAAGCTAATTTTTGTGTTTCCATCTCTTGACTGTTAGGAATTTAATGCTAAATGGCAATGTTTACAGTCTGCACAACTCTAATTGTGTTAATGATGAGTTTATGTATGTAAGTTCAGGCTTAGTATGAATGATATTTTAAATAAATTTGTTTCACATTCACTAAATTACAGGTTTTACCTGCCAAGTCTATCAGGAAAATAAAACTGAGATAAGTTATTTCCCTAAACTACAGTCTACCATCTGATTAAATTAAGATTTGAGTGCTTTGATTCCCATCAGTGTTTAGTAAATACTTTTAGCCTTTTGCTTTTGCCTTTTGCTTGCTTCTTTATGGAAATACCTTAGAGGCAGACAGTAAGGAAAAACCTAGTCATTGAATTCAGAATCATCCCTTGGAAAAGATTTTGGAGGTTCAGTGCAATCTATTGGAAATGCTGTTCTATCAAAAGAAAGGTCAAATGGAATGAAAATAGCTATTTCCACTTCTTTGGGGTGATGGCAGAACAGATAATCTCATCAATTTGGACTCACCTGAGCATAGCAGCTCTTGTTCCCATCTACAGATGCAATCTGTAAATGTGAATTTTGTCTCTCCACCTGCTATTTACCTGCTTAGAGGGGTTAGGAAAGTTTCAAGGCTGAAGAACTACATGTCCTAAGGCCACTTTGGTGGCAGAGACTGTGCTGGTGAGCCCATGATCTCTTTAGATATAATGCTCCTGTGGAACAGGGGGGACTGCAGGCTCTTTCCAGGAGCAAACAAGGGCAGTGTAATCATACCTGTATGGTCTGTTAGCCACAGCTCAGTGTGGATTTGAGTCTACAGTGCCTGTAGGAATGTGATCTGAGTTAAAGCCCAACCCTGTGCACAAGCCTGTGTCACATGCAGGTTGCCCATGTCTCAATAAATTGAGTCTAGGTACTAATGAAGATCAGGATATTTAGGCTCAACCCTAAGAAAAAAGATTACCTACATTTGCAGACTTTCTTTCCACTCACCTATCTGGTGAGCACGACACACATTAAGTTGGCAGACTTCTTTGCACTAACCCATCTGGTGAGCACGACACACATTAAGTTACAACTCTGTGAGGACAAAGATGAGAGAGAAAAGAGTAAATAAACCTTCTACCCCTTGCTCATAAATCCTAACTATTGAGGTGGAAATTTCATCTAAAGGCTTGCAATTCTTAGCAACACCTATTCTCCCAGAAGAGGCATTTTTTTAACTGATCACTTTGCTGTCAGTGGTAATTGTACCAGTAACCACCAAAACCAGTGTCAGAGGCTTTGTCACAGCTCTTTGCTCCTGCCCATGGGCTGGTGGTTTTCCCAGCTCTGTATTTCAGGCTGTTCATTAGGTCATACTCTGGATGTTATGGCTAGCTGCTATTTAGATATCTGTATGTCCAAGTTCCCCTTGCTCTCTTCCCCTTGATGTTTGTTGCACTCACTTTGCTCTCTCTGTTCCCAGTTCCTAGCACATTCCCCAGCCCAGCACCAGCTGGACAGTTTGCTCTCCACAGCAAAATTTCCATGGGTGAGCAATGTGGGTGTCTCAGCTGAGGCCAATGCTCTGCAGTGACTCCACCATATGCTGAATTACTTCTTGCTCTACTAATTATCATTCCACCTCCCTCCAACTATGCTACTGTAATAGCACTGGTATGAGCTCCATCTGAGACAATCATCCTCCTTTCAATTTCCCTTTAATTTCTGTAGTTGGCCTTATTTGCAGTATTTCTGCAGGGGGAAGTACAAATCTACCATTCAGCAAACATTAGAAAAATTAGATGCCTCAGCCTGCTTTTTTGTGAATAAGATCTAATAGACTATGTCCACATCCTGATACTATCCCAGGCAAAACCACAGTAACAAGAATATGTTTCTCTTTTATCAAAGCACGATCTCTTTGGCTCTGTTGCCTGTTACACAGCACCCAGAATAAAAGCCTTTACAGCTCATCCACAGGTGCACAGCTGACCTCTTCCCCTGTGGAAGGAGCCTTGTGACCACACAGACCTAGCACATTGCTTGCAGACTCAAGGTAGTTTCAGGAAGCTCTAACCATTAGGCTGTTTATTAGAGTGAAAATGAAGTTGTGATCACACCTCTTTCCTCCATGGCAAAGTTTCTCTGACTACTGTAGCCACCTCTACTATCTCAGCAGCTCATCATTCAGCTGTAGTATTTCTATTTTCTAGCTTTTCACATTCTGGCCATGGCTCAATATTGTTGATTTCTTCTGCTAAAGTTCATTTACACAGTATGTCTCTTATCTTTCACTATCTTACATCTTTATTAGTACAAAATTGCATTCTTCTGCTTTGGCAAATCTCTCTCTTTACATATCCATTCAGACTTCTGCTGTAAAATTCTGTCCTGTGAGTCATCAATTTTGATCATATTACTCTTGTTGTGGAAACTTTTCACTCTCTTTTTTCCTTTTCTGTTTAGTCAGACACAGGCCACTTGTGATCTCATTCAAGGATCTTAACCTCTCTGCCTTTCCATTTCAGTTCTGTTCACTATCAAAATGATTTCTTGCAACTCTTTTCAGTCTATGGCATCACCTGCATTTTCCACAGAGTCCTCTGTAAACCTTTGCAAGTTACATCAAGATTGTCCTTCGGTCTCTCCTCTTTCTCTGTGAAAATGGCAAAAACCACATCTAGCCTGTTGATGGACTGGAGCCTGTACTTCCAGTGCCTTTGTGGTACAGCTGTCTCATTTACCTGGTGTATTGGCTGCTTTTCTGCACGTAGCATGAAAACTCTTTGGGGAAAGGATTAATTTTTTTTGTTTTGCACTTGTATTTCCTAGTCTTGGTAGACATTGTCCTATTCCATGGCGAGACTTCCTAACCACTGTGGATTCCTGCCAGGTGGCTGTGGGACTCTTCTAAATCAACATGAAGATAGGCCCAAATGAGAATAAAGCTATATTGGTATATTTTCTGGAATAGTATAAGCAATACTGGGATAAGTACTTGAGACAGCTGAAATTGAAGCTTTTATTACAGTTTCATAGTCAAATCTGCAAAACATCCTTATGTAGAAAACCTGTATGTCACTCTGAGTCATTTAACCATCAGAGACTGTAAGAGTAGAGATGGGAATGTACTGCTGTGAGGGACATCAATATTATGACAATGAGGGCTAGAAAATACAGAAGTAGATATTAAGCATATATAATATTATAAAAGATTAAAAAAGTATACAAGATTAGAAAAGCAACACAGAAGTCAAATCACCTGGCAGGACTAAGAAGATGTTTTGGGGGGTGGGGGAGTGACAAGACCCCCAGTCTTCAATCATCAATCATATTTGTCAGTTACCATGTCTATCCAATCCTCCTCTCCAGTTCCCCAGCACACACAGAGAATTCCATTTCAGAGAATTACATTTATTGAAAAACAAGTGAATATTCAGATATATGACCTTGCCTTCTTTTATGTTTTAATTATTACTCAGGCTTCAAATTGTTCTTCACCAGTTCCCTGTCCCACTGCAATTTTTCCCAAAGAAAGTATTTCTAACATCAATTCTATCAAGCAACATTACAGGTGCTCACAGCTTCTTTGCCATGATGATGAAATGCTAAGGCTTTTTTCCTCACAGTTGCAGTAGGTTTAGTCTTTCAGGAACTAATTAAGTTTGTTTGATCATACACCCATCACTTAAATTTAATAAAATGGAATAATGCAGACAGTCAGATCTGTTTAAAGAGCTGGATTAAGAGTTGTAAGGAGCACATTAGCAGTAGGAGGTATAGCATTTTGATCTCTTCTAAATGCCCTACTTGAAAAGAGTGAGGATTTGATGTATCTGAAAATAAATCCCTTCACCAGATATCAGCTTGGGGAACTGAACTGATGCAGCAATAAGGTTAGAAAGATCTCAGGTGTGGCTGAACTTGTGAGTCTTTGTTTTCACAGGGAGAGGACCTACCACACAACCCTACTGAGAAATACAGTTGGGGCAATACTCTCTCTAGATTATAGTAAGTAATCACAAAGCTAAGGCCCTAATTGAGCAAAGACTCTGTTCTGCTAAGAATGTGTTCAAGCTATAGGCCTCTGTCTTGCTCATGTCATGTCCTAATTAGTTACATGACAAGAATTGATATACAGCAGTGGTTAAGTAAGCTGGGAATTAGACACTGTCATAGAAAATGATTGATAAAACCTTCTACAGGGGTTAGTGTAATGGGAAAAGTGATTGGAACAAAATTCTATTTACAGCAGCAGCTCCAAGCCCTCTAATTACTTCAGGTCTAATAGTGATGTGTTTGCTATATAATTTGGCTAAATCAAGGGAGGAAGAATTAAGCCTGCAGAGGTGGATCCAGAGGTTAGTTAGATACTAGAATATCTTTTTTGCCCCCATATACATATTGTCTGAGGCAGACTGGTCCTGGATCCCAAACCATTAGATCAAGGTATGTTTGGAGCATGGCATCATTTTTATTTCCTTTCCAACCTCAGTGGGTATTTGGATTTTTTTTCCATGTACAGTTGACAAGAAGTTGGGCACAATGGTTGTTGCAGGCCAGTCACATCTGTGGTGAATCCAGGACAATGCTAAAATGCACACCTTCATGCAAGAATTCAGGTTTTCCCCTGGGTCATTAATGTAGCCATCCCTCAGAATGGAAAAGTACAGGCAAAACATATTTTCTTGGTCTGTGGTCTGAGCCACGGGAGCCTGTGCTTCACTATGGTCTACGAGAGCAAGAGACCAAATACATCTAGGTTGGGCACAGTCCTGAACCCAGCTCAGTTCAGCATACTTCATTCCCTCTTCCAGACAGAAAACAGGAAAACTGTCTCTGAACCTCAGATACAGGGGATGATGTGGTAAAAACACATCACTTTCAACATCAGCTTCCAACAAGCACTGAATCAGACAGGGCTAAGTAGATCACAAAATCAAGCAATATAAAGGCAGCAGATGTTTTGACACTAAAGAGAAGTATTTTGATAGTCACATAGTGAATGGCAACTGTCCATCCTCCTTTAATGCAGGAAAAAAGGTTGTTTGACAGCACTGTATCATTTGTTGCCTTTTCCAAATGTTGTTGTGGAAATGCCACTTGCATTATGGTCATTCACAAGAAATGTCACTGCAGCCCAGTGAGCTTATGGCTGAGGCTCTGTCATTTCCCATCCAGTGTGCACAGTGAATCAGGCTCTGTGATAAAGGGGGGCAGAAGGCAGACAAGTGAGGTAAGTGGGGGACAGCATGCTGGGAAAGCTTGGCAAGACAATTTTCTCTCAGCTTTAACCAAATTGACAAACGCTAGGAGAATTCCATTTACATTAAAACCGTGATCAGAGTGCAAATAAAGTTGGGTGATTCACAAGCTGCCTCTGTCCTTCTGAAACAATATTTGTAGGTCTGTGAAATATTGCATTGAAAACACAGTGACATTTAGGAAACAATAACATCAGGAGCTGCTTGTGTTAAAAAACAAGCCTACAATTTGCAACAGCCCAAGGACAGCCAAAAATTAGTTTATCACCACAGTCGCATCCCTATTTGATGCCATCATCCACTTTCATCTCCTCCAACACTCTCCAAAGCCCTTCCAATGGGATTGGAGCTCCCAGAAACCTCTACACCACCTTCTGGGAACCTGAAGTTTTGCTGAATGGAGCAGAGATGTGTATGTATCATCAAGATTACTTCAGCCCTGCCTTGGCAGCTAATAGCTACATTGAGCTTGGTTCTCTTCTTATTGGTGAGCCCAACAAATCAGAAGGATTAGAGACTGTTTGCAGCTATCCAAAAGGAGTGAGAGCTGAATGAAATAAAATTCTGGCTCAAGTTTCTTCCACCTCCCAATAGCTTAACTGGCATCTCTGTAAGAAATCAGAAAAGAGCTCATTGACAAGTTTATCTTTCCAGACTCTCCAACCCAGCAGGTTGGTCGATGGCTTTAGGCTGCCTTCAGTGTCAGGAATTTAATGCCCATGTGAGTTGAGCAGGTTTTCTGAGGTCATGTCAATCACATGGTATCCAGTCAAGCTTACAGAGTTCTCCTGGTTATGTAGGACATTGCTACATTTGTCCCTGCAATACTGTATTTCTATAAATACACTCTGACTAGTGAGTGGACTTTGATGGCAAATAAAGATCCTGCCATCAGTTTTAGCAAGAGCAGAAATTCAAATATATGTGACACTAAATCCCTTCTCCCACCCCATCCCTGCTTAGTTACAACCATCACCCCAAATGGATTGATGTCTCCATGCAGATGGATGGATCATCCTGTAGGACTCTATCAAGGGGCACAGTGATGCTGGAGCAATGGTATCAAAAGCTGGGATAACAATGGTCCTGTCCCTATCTGAAATGTGTCTAACATGAATAACCTGGGGAGCAGCATATGATCCCCAAAAGGCTGAAAAATAAAACCTAACTAGAAGAAAACCACAAGCTGCAGTAAGTTTAGAGTGGTGAATTAGATGCTGGCTTTGCCATGAGAGTTCTCTGAGGAATTAGTACAGTAGCAGCCTAATACATTTTATTCATTACCTGAGCAGATTTTATCCCAAGTGTGAGCAGGATGGTATTTCACTGAGTGCAGTCAGCTTCACCCATCAGGAGATGAGAGCCCATAGTGCTTAAGAAATAGCCTGTGAGAAGGAAAATTATGTAGATGTTAATGATGTCGAGGTAATAAGGACCATTTGGATTTTGTAAGGACAACATACTCTATTTATCACAGTGACTTTTAAATTGCCCTGTTAGATGTAAAAAAAAAAAAAAAAAAAGTGTTTCACAAGTGGCTTTAATTCCAAAAAGTTTGTTTGGTATTTCTGTAGTAACTTTTCCTGATTTAAATTTAGAATTTAGCAGTATCTACAAGCTTAATTCAGTGAGCTGTCCTGATCGTGATATTGCCAGGGTGGATTCAGCCCATTTGTAACATATGCAATGCAGTCTGACCTTCAGAATGCATAGATTATTATTACACAACATCTGAACAAATTAGCAACTCATCCAAAAATATTTTTCCTAATAAAATCATGCGATTTTAACAAACTCCGTTTTCTTAAGCCAACCAACTCTGAGTATGGGCTTTATTAGCATGTAGTATAGTTGAGTACTAACTGAAATATTTTAAGAGTGGGCAAAACATCTATTTTTAACTTTCCAGAAGTAGAGTGTGATGGAATCTTCTTTTGCATTTTCCCTTAGTTTATTTTAAAGGATGTGAATCTTCAAACCACAAACCAGCAAATCTGGCTAGTAAACACATTTTGAAAATTTTCCTGGGTGTAGGTTACAAAACTACTTTGTCCATAGGTAAAATGTTATTTCCACTACATCAGATACTGTATTGAGTTGAACACTTCAGTATGAATGGCAAAATCGATCAAGCATTATTGTAAAGAAATTTACCACTTACCATCATACATCTGTAAAGCTTCATCTTCATTGGAAATGTAGGTTTCAGGTAACCTTGGGAGGTTTTCAAAACTGCACAAACTTCTTCTACATTTTTTCTTTTCTAAAGGAAAGTATGACAGTTATAAGCACAACCTTGCATGAAAACCTCCACCAATGACTTGAAATGGTTTCCTAAGCACAAATATCTGTTGTCTCCAGGCCTTGTAGAATGAGATTTGAACTGAATTATAGGAGGAACCTGGGGTATCTTCACTCTATAATACCCTAGAAAGCTTGGTCATAGACCTAGTGTTTATTGTCTTGGTCATTTGAACATTGTATATTTTCTGGAAAAGAACCTTCATTTTTTAAAAAAACCCAAAAACAAAACCCACAACAAAACACAAACAAACAAAACCCAGAAGACTGACATATGAAAAAATTGCCTTTTCTAGTGGACATTGAATTCCAGAAATATCTCCTGCAGGACCAAATCAGTGTGTGTATGGGAGAGCATAAGATTTATCAGAACACCAGTTATTTAACCCATGTC
>NW_008668993.1:18947-31849 GCF_000695815.1 Acanthisitta chloris
TGTCGTTCAAGCATGTGATCCACACAACCATAAGAGCATATCACAGGATTTATTTCACTCTTAAATCCATGGAAATTAACAATAAAATAGTCACAACCAGCTGGAAGGATCTCCTTCTTTCCTACTCCCAGTCAAATCAGAAGGGACGTATAAAGTCCTGCCCTCAGACAAAAGAACCAATGCTATTTGAGGTTTGGATTTCCCTTAACAAAGAGAGACTATCTCATCATGGCAGAAAGAGAGAGGAGTTTAACTGATTAGCCAAGCAGATGTGCATTTGCCCAAGAGTAGTCTGTACTCCATTTGCCACTGCAGATCTCAATTTTACTACAATGTGAGTAGATTGACAAAGTTTATTGAGAAACAGAGAGACTTGAGGCTGTTGTATCATCACACTACTCCAGTTTTCCTCCAGGGTAACAGACACGGGGAGGATGGATGTCTGTAAGTAAATTAGTTAGTAAATTCCTGCCTTCTTGTAGCTGAATAAAATGGTGAGACAAGGTGAAAACTGTGGGCCAAAACTAACTAAAAGCACATTTCATAACCTCCTTCCTTCAGGAGTGTGCTGGTTTGAGCTGGAGTAGAGTTAACTTTCTTCCCAGTGGTTAGTATGGGGCTGTGTTTAGGATTTGTGCAGAGCACAGAGTTGATAATGCAGAGATGATTTGTTATTGCTGAGCAGAGCTCACACAGAGCCAAGGCCTTTGCTGCTTTCTGTACTGCCACACTGGGGAGGGAGTTGGGGGTACATGGGAGATTGGGAGGAGACACAGCTGGGACAGGTGACCCAACCTGACCCAAGGGATATTCCACACCATAGCACATCATGCTCAGGGGATAAGGTGGGAGGCAGAAGGAGGAAGGAGGGACATCTGGAGTGATGTGTTTGTCTTCCCAAGGAACCATTCCATGTGCTGGTCCCTGCTCTCCTGGAGATGCTGAACACCTCCTGCCCGTGGGAAGCAGTGAATGAATTCCTTGTTTTGCTTTGCTTGTGTGTGCAGCTTTTGCTTTCTCTATTAAACTGTCTTTATCTCAACCCATGAGTTTTTGTAGCTTTTCCCCTTTGGATTCTCTCCCCCATCCATTGGTGGGGCAGGGTGTGAGTGGCTCTGTGGGGTTTGGTTGCTGCTGGGGTTAAACCAGGACAGAAAGGGTTGGATGGGTGTCTTCATACCATGTGTAGGAAGGGTTTTTCTCTAGTCTTGAGGAGAAGCACAATAACATGTTATCAGCAAAGCAGCTGCTCAGTGTCATCTCTCACCTGCTTCCACACCACCTCTGTGCCTGTCTGTCAGGTCTAAGATACTGCTTTCTGTCTGAGGAAATGTTGGAGCATGTTGTTGAGAAGTTATGCAAACTGAGCATCTATTTCTTGATAAGGTACTGAAAAAGGACAGGGGAAGAGGAGAATGCCTGGAATCAACTGTATCAACTAGGCATCAACAATATATAATGGTTGGACTAGATGATCTTGAAGATCTCTTCCAACCTTGATGATGCTGTAATAGCAGAAGTTTTCTGAGATTCACAAGCAGAGTTGGTCTAATCAGTGAAATGCAGAGGACCAGACATCAGAAAATCACCATCCTTGCCTTGTGGCCATAAATATTACACATTATCTTGGGTCCAGGAGACTTGAGAAAAGGTCTTGCTCTAGGTAAATTGAAAGCAGCACATTGTGTTGACCTGGGAAGATGCAAACAAAGGCCCATTTGATTCACAGATTAGTCTGCTGGTCCTCAACTAACTTGAGGCAGAACAAGCTCCAATTTGAATGTAATGGGTTGACCCTGTCTGCATGCCAGGAACCCCCCCAAACCCTCCCAGATCTCTCCTCTCCTCAAATGGGTAGGGAAGAGAAAAATATAAAGAAAGGCTCATGAGTTGGGATAAGGGCTGGGAGAGATCACTCACTGAACATGATCATTGGCAAAATGGACTTGGATTGGGGAAATTCATTGATTTTATTACTAATCAAAATCAAAGCAGGATAATGGGAAATAAAACAAGTCTTAAATCCAGAGTTGTGGAGCTTCAGGTAAGTTGTGTGGTACTTTCCATGGAAGTGTAGGGGTTTGAGGTAGAGTTAAATGGATATACAATAACCTCACAGTTCTGCAGCTATAGGTCTTCTATAAGAGCTCAGGCAATAACAATTAATCACGTACAAAGAGATATACAAGAATTTCTTTGAGAGACAGATATAGCAAATGCCTCTGCCTACCTCAGCTCTTTCCAGCAGTCACACATTTATCATAGTACCAATTTGCAGAAGTTATAAATAAATCCAAAGGTGCAGTGCTTCAGGATGTACTGATCCTCAAAGTTCAGCCTCTTCAAATGTGGTAAGAGTTTTAACATGGCCTGAAATAAACGCAAAGACTCTATGGCACATCATGGTATTTCAGTTAGCAATGTCTCTTGTGCTGCAAGCAGGTTAAACACAACCATCCTGAAAAAATAAGCTCTGGGCAAACTGAACACATCCCTAAATCCAAGTGTAAGGTCCTGTACCTGCTTCTGGGCAATGCCCAGGATCAATCCAGGCTGGGGGATGGATGGATTGAGAGCAGCCCTGCAGAGAAGGACTTGGTACTTGTGGATGAAAAGCTGGGCATGACCCAGCAATGCATGCTTGCAGCCCAGAAAACCAATCAATCATATACTTGGCTGCATCAAAAAGCAGCATGAGCAGCAGGTTCAGGGAGGTGATTCTGCCCCTCTACTCCACTGTCATGAGACACCATCTGGAGAATTGCATTCAGCTCTGGGGTCCCCAAGACAGGAGGGATGTGGACCTGTTGAACAAGCCCAGGGGCTGGAACAGCTCTCTGATGAAAACAGACTGAGAGGATTGGGGTTGTTCAGTCTGAAGAACGGAAGGCTCTAGGGAGACTCTATTGTAGCCTTCCAATAATTATGGGGGGCTTATAAAAAAGATGATGACAGACTTTATAATAGGGTCTGTAGTGATAGGATAAGGGGTGACAGTTTTAAACTAAGACAGGGTAGATTCAGACTAGGTATAGGGAATAAATTTTTTATGATGAGCATGGTGAAACACTGGTACAGGTTGATCAGAGAGGTGGGAGATGCCCCATAGCCAGAAATATTCAAGGTCAGGTTGGACAGGGCTCTGAGTCACCTATCTGTTTGAGGATGTCCCTGCTCATTAAGGGGGCTGAACTAGATGACCTTTGAAGGACCCTTCGATCTGTTTGAGGATGTCCCTGCTCGTTAAGGGGGCTGAACTAGATGACCTTTAAAGGACCCTTCCAGCCCTGACTATTTTATGATTCTATGCTAAATCCTTGAAGTTGCTTTGACTCTAAAAGCAGCTGGGGAAAATTAGCGTGAAAAAAGTCTTAAAAGTCTCTTGCATATTGTTTGGGATGGTTCCATGCCTTAGGTTGCTGGAGCTGGGAGACTCTTCTGAGATGATGTCCATCTGCATGCCTTGTTCCTCTGCTACTGAGTGCCTGTGGAGTAAAGTTCCTGGGCTTATTGGACTTCAATCTGAGCCATGGTGGCTCCTATTCCTTCTATATTTAGTCTGTGTCTTTGTTGATGTTCGTGAACAAACTGTTTTCAGTTCCTGTGCTGTCTCCTCCTCCTCAGGACCCATGTGCTGCTGTACATGTGCATCCATTTTGACTTCAAATAAGTCAAAATTTGTCCTTTCCTTCCTTGTCTGCCCAAGTATCCCTGCCACAAAAAACACCACCATAACTGCAGTCATATTTGCTTTGTTTGGGAAACGTAGTGAGCAACAAGGCAACACATTTGGCAGATGGCTGCCCTAGCAATTACCATTCCAACCTAAGCAGGTAGATGCCAGGCTCCCAGGTCTCACAGCTTGGCATCCTTTGAGTAAAATATGTACTCTGCCACACTGCTTTACATGCTTGCTAAGCAGCTTCAAAGCTCAGTTATGTACTTGGCACACATAGGCACTCAGCAATTTGTCTCCTGACCATGTACTTCACATGGACATTCCTGCAATATGAGGAGCTGTTCTGGTGTGTAGTGACACTGTGATACACTCAGGGATCCCTGAGTACCTTCAGTGATTACAGGCATACCCAAACTACTACATACTTTGGCCTCTTTCTGCATTTCAGTGCTTTTCTCCATCTGTCTGTCTCTAAGCCTTGTGTCAGAAGAGCCACCTTCATCCTTATCACACTGCTAGCATACCAAAACCAAGAAAACAGAGAAAGGTAATTTAACATCTATTACAAAAGGATGAGATCATTTAGTCCTTTGTTTTTTTTCTCTATGTTTGGCAGTAATTAATTTGATATAATTCTTCATACGAAATTTTAGCAAACCCCCCTCCCTTACTGCAAGATGTTGTAGGAGTATTTTGATGCTAATTCATCACACCAAGGCTCTATTTCTTGAGGGTGAATTGTTTAGCAGTGATTTTTTTGATAGCAGAAAGGTTTGCTGGGCTTGGGGTCAGCAAGTCTTTTTAGACACGTGCCAGGATCTCTTTGCTCTGGAAACATCAGTGGTGGAAGCCTCTCTAAATCTCTCCCATGTAAATTCTCAGTCAATATTTTAACCCATTCATTTACATTTATTTTACATTTATTTATTTTACAGGCATAGACTAAAGCTCAAACCCCTCCCTGCTCCCACATTCAGTAACTAGAGTTGCTTAATGTTAAATTAGTTCTGCAACAGACATGGCCAGGCATAGATTCTTGAGTTTCCTGCCCTTGAACTTGGCTCTCTTGCTCCCTCTTGAATTTTATTTTATGTCTTCATGGCTCTGTGGCTTTCTCAAAGGTAACTTGTTAAAAACAAGGACAGAATGTCCCACCTGGACGTGCTCCTGTATCCACCTGGAAGCATTCCTGTGTAACCTTCTCTAGATGATCCTGCCTTGGCAGGGGAGTTGGACTAGGCTAACTCCTGAAGTCCCTTCCAAGCCTAAATATTCTGTGATTCTGTGAACGTGCACAGGCTGCTACTGAACCAAAGTGTCACTTGACATCTCCTCATTTCCTGTGGTTCCCCACTTGTCAGTGCTCCCAGTCAGCCACAGCAGCTATGAATTCAACAATCAATGTGTTGTGTTGCAAACCCAAGTAAATTCTTTATTCTATATCCTACCTTATGAGCTGCAGCCAAACATGGGCAGAGACACCTCCCAGCAGAACAGGTTGCTCAAGGCTTTGAGCACTGCCAGGGTTGGGGCTTCTACTGCCTTCCTGGGCAAACTGTGGCAGTGTCTCACCACCCTCACAGGAAAACATTTTTCCAATCCCTAACCTAAACTTCCCCTCAACATGCAAACATGAGCACTGCCAGGGGCTTCTACTGCCTTCCTGGGCAAACTGTGGCAGTGTCTCACCACCCTCACAGGAAAACATTTTTCCAATCCCTAACCTAAACTTCCCCTCAACATGCAAACATGGATACAGGAAGGTGGGGGCCAATGTAAATTAACATTTTCTGAAGCTTTTAGGTCAACTATCAGCTCATTCCTTCACTCTGTTGTGATGTCCTAAGACTGTCACCAAACAGGATGAAAGAAACTTGTCTAACACCAATTTGACGTGAATAAGCAAATATTTCTCTTTGTTCAGCACCCTGGGAACACAGGGAATTGCTCCTCCAAACGTGTTCCCCATACCACAAATTTATATAGTTTGTTGTTACATAACTCCATTCTTCAATTTAACCTTTGTGGTGATTGGATCTATTACTTATATAACTTTATTTGAAGATGATTGTTGGTCAGTTCTGCTTATCTACTGATTGGAATCCTTGGTGCCCAGACCAAGATGGGACAGGTAGAAGGAGTTTCCAAGCAACATATCAAAACCTGTGTAACTTCTGAGTGAGGTAGTTCTGCTTATCTATTGATTGGAATCCTTGGTGCCCAGACCAAGATGGGACAGGTAGAAGGAGTTTCCAAGCAACATATCAAAACCTGTGTAACTTCTGAGTGAGGTATCTGTGGTTGCATGCACAAAGCATTCCAAATAATCCTATATTCTATATGTCACAGCATTATCCAGTAAACCTACATTCTACTGTTATTCTGTAACTCATAATCACAACTATGATCTCTTTATTAATTTCAATGATCTTGCTTGTATGATTAACTTTTGATTATTTTTATAAACAGAACAGTTGTCACAAGACTGTCTATCTTCAACACAAAAGTTTCCTGTAAGGGCACTAGAAACCATTTGGCTATGGCACCAGGAGTCAGTTGGTCTGTCCAGCTTCATCTAACTCTGCAAAGGCAGAGTGAGCAGGGCTTGGAGACTGATTGCTCCACATTTCCACCAGTAATAGGCTCAGAGGGTCAAGTTGTGGGGACATCAGAGAAGAAGTGGAGGCTGTTGTAGAGATACAATTGCTGAGAAACTGCACTTCCCATTGCACTTGTGAGAGCAGCTGGCTCTTAATGCACTATGACACCACTAGTGAATAGCAACAGGTCATGGGCTGATCTTGCCAGACACAGTGAGAAATGGCAGAAAACTGTGTTTCAGCCCAATGTGTGGAACGGAGAGACCCAGGTGACATTTTGCCTTTCACGTAACTCAGCCAGGATGAGACTAAAATTCAATTATTCAACAAGTCTCCACAGATTTTGAAAAAAAAAAAATCAGTTTCCAGATTTCCAACTGGTTCTAAACCTCACAGGAAACCACAGTTGAACTGGAGCATAACTGAGGGAAGAGTGGTTAGGCTCACAGTTCCCTGAACAAAAGGATACAGAGGGTGAAAGTTGTTTGAAACAAGCTCTGCAGTGCAAACTGCTGTGCTTAGCACGTTGGAAGTCCTATGAGACCCCAGAGATACACATCCACAAGATCTCTACTGCAGCTCCACTTGCTTGTGCAGCTTTGTGGCAACACTGATTACCAAAAGAGTCTGTGCCAGGTGGACCTGGGACCTGCCAGACCTGCCACAGAAACTTCCATGGCTCTCCATGTGCTCCAGAAACCACATGGATTTATGGAAGATTTTGTTCAGTCCTGACAAGCTGTGAGAAAACCAGGAGTTAATATAGATCTATAAACATGCTCAGAGGGAGCAATTACTTCTGGCATGTGAATGATAGGATCAATATGTACACATTCTGTATAGTCTTTGCCTGTCTGCTCAGTGCATAGGGGAGATTATTTTTAGCAGTGCACGTTGTTTGCCAAGGTAGATTTTTCTACCTTTACTAAAGTTACTTCAGTCTGGGAAAGGCCAGGGAAGAGATGTCTGTTGGAAGAACATAGAGAGCAAGTCTGCTTCTAAAAGAGAGGAAAAGTTTGGACCGAGCTTACTAAGCCAAAAGCTAGGTTAATTAAAATATTTCATCCTGTCATTCAGATGTTCATGAAAGCAAACCAAAATACTTAATAGTGCCCTTCAGGGTCATCCCATGCTTTGCTTCACTTCACTTCTAGCTGCCTCTCCCAGTCATTGTTAAGTGTAAGCCTACAGCTCATAGGGACATCAAACTTATTAATCAGATTTTGGAGGAGACCACATTACACTGTCTGGGTCCCAGGACTGTCAGGTGGTTTATGCTGAGGACTGAGTCTGATACTTTAGATTGATCATCCATTTCTGGGTGTTCAGTAGAAACTCATGTACACTCATGCTAATCAGGTTTCACCAAATGATGTGCATCACAAGCAGAAAAAATTAACCATATTTCATATTAACAGAAAGCACTTTGGACTACAGTAGAAGTGCACTGAAAGATGTAGCATGGAAGAGGGAAGTCCTGAAATAAACCCTTCCAATGCTCACAAGTTAGGAGCAGGGAGGGTATAATATGGAGACACATGAGGCTTCTGCTAAATCTATAGGATTTGAGCATTAATTTCTTCAAAGACCTTAGAAAATCTAAAATTGAATCTCCCTGAAAAACCATGCATCAAAATGTCAGAAGCTGAAGACTACATTTGTTGTGACACAGAGCTGAAACCAGTGCCATGGTCTCAACGACAGGAGAGAAAAAGCAAAAAAGAGAATACTCCAAAAGAAAAAAAAAAAAGAAAAGGGAAGAAGAAAAAAAAAAAGAAAGAAAATAAAAAGGAAGCTTTATCATGTTTGAGGAGGAGGCAAATATTTGAGAAAAAGACAAAAACAGTTCCCAAAGTGCTGCACATCACAGCCATAGGGGCACACACTCAGGAGTGTCATGGTTTAACCCCAGTCAGCAACCAAGAACCAACAGCCTCTCACTCACTCCCCTATCAACAGGATGGGGGAGTGAATCAGAAGGGGAAAAGCTACGAAAACTCATGGGTTGAGATAAAGACAGTTTAATAGAGAAAGCAAAAGCTGCACACACAAGCAAAGCAAAACAAGGAATTCATTCACTGCTTCCCATGGGCAGGAGGTGTTCAGCATCTCCAGGAGAGCAGGGACCAGCACATGGAATGGTTCCTTGGGAAGACAAACACATCACTCCAGATGTCCCTCCTTCCTCCTTCTGCCTCCCACCTTATCCCCTGAGCATGATGTGCTATGGTGTGGAATATCCCTTTGGTCAGGTTGGGTCACCTGTCCCAGCTGTGTCTCCTCCCAATCTCCCATGTACCCCCAACTCCCTCCCCAGTGTGGCAGTACAGAAAGCAGCAAAGGCCTTGGCTCTGTGTGAGCTCTGCTCAGCAATAACAAAAACATCTCTGCATTATCAACCCTGTGCTCAGCACAAAACCCAAACATAGCCCCATACTAACCACTGGGAAGAAAGTGAACTCTACTTCAGCTCAAACAAGCACAGGAGCCTGAGTTGCTCCTCTGTGTTTTCTCCCCAAAGGTTCTCCAAACTGTTCTGGCTTTACCACCCTACCATGGGATGGCTCCTTCTTGGGACAGAGAGTGATCACAGGAGGTGACATCCCCTGGTGAATTTGTTGAGATTTAACGTGTTGCCCAAGCCATTCTCACTCTGGTGTTAGTGACGAGTTAGGAATGAGGAGTGCAGGTATGTGAATACTCTCAAATAATCCACAGCCCTGAGCAGTGGGATGTAGCCACATTGGGGAGCTGAGCTAGGCATGAAAGTCAGTGTTGCACCATTCACAAGAAGCTGCCTCTAGGCAAAATCACTGAAAGTGGATATATATTCCAGTCAAGATTTATTTCTCTGGGTTGAGGAGGAGATTGTATTTTTCATAGAAAAATCTGAGGGAGTATTCAGGGAAAAGAGCTGACCTCCAACATGTTAGAGAGGTTAAAAAGCCAAGGATAGCTTCCATCTCAAAAGGATAGGTACTATCTCCTTTGCTGCCTCTCTCTATTCAGCCTCAGGACTCTTGTCTCATTCAAGGAGTCTGCCTGTGAGTAGATTAGTTCTGAACACATACTCTGTCTGCCCTGGAATTCAAAATCTGTCTCTCCTTATGCCTGAAAGACATGATTTCTGTCATGCTTCCAAGATTTTGAGGCAAACAAAAGAAGCTAGACCCATTTCTGGGCTGCTGTTTTTTCCTGGCTTATCAGTTAGCACCAACAGTCATGGTCCTACAGCTCAGCTCTTCCCTGAGCCCCTGCTGGTGTCAGCCTCATTTAGCCACTCTTTGTCACCTTCTATTGCAAGTTCCTGCTCTCCTGTAAGGAAATGGAGAATTATATCCCCAAACTCTGAGTATTGGTCTTCTTCAGCTGTCAACACAGAGGTGTGAAATGCAAGAGCAGAGTATGTTCCTTCCTGGGTATGGTGGAGGTCACTGCAGGTGGGGACAAGGCACCTTTGCTGCTCTGGGGCCTCTCCAGACTCAGGAAAAACAGGCCCAAACCTTTGTCAAAAAGGATAGTACCTAAAGAAGCCTTGGGTTTCTCTTCTGTTTGTGGTTTGCTTTTGTTTTGGTTTGGTTCAGGTTTTTATTTAATTTTTATTATTTTAAGCTATGAAGACATTATATAAAACTACTGTAAAAAAATTGGATAATTGTCTTTACAGACAATTATCTCAAAAATCAGTAGCGTGAGAAGGAGGTGCAAATCAATCTTTGATGAGACATATACTGAATGTCACCAGTGTCATATACAAAATAGTGTCTGAACACGTAATAAGGCATACACAATAGAAAATTGATGTTACATTTGATTACACAAGCAAAATTTGAGTTTTCCCAGCTCATGAGTGCTTTATTTTGGCACTTAGTTAGTAGTGTTATTTAAGCTTCATGAGTTCCATGTAAGCCAGTGCTGAGGTTAGAGGGAGGCAGTATACACTGAGCTGCATAATGACATCTATTTTTACTGTAAGAGTTCAGAGCATTAGTGCCCTTTAAACAGTTTATAGATTTTGCTTTAACTGGGTGTTTACAGCTCAGGCTTTCATGTGGTTTAATTCAACCTCTCCAAAGTCTATACACAGAGTTTGTGCATGTATGTAGGTGAACTTATTTTGGTGGGTGTAATGAAACATTGTTCCATCAGCTTCCTCCAGTAAACTGTAAATGAAATGTTAATTACTGGTTTGTTAGAATATATATGATTGGCTTCTGTGTACCTATGCTAAAAACAGACATGGAGAGAGAGGGCATAGAATATTTTCTCAAAAAGTATTGGGTTTGCATTCTGCTGTCTGTGTTGCTCTATACTGGGAATCCATGAATTTTGGTAACTAGGTAATTCATTTCTCTATTTCCACCTCATTTTGACTTCTAGGAACCCTAATTGGTGTTCCATTAGGCACAGTGCTAGCTTCACTCCAAATAAATACAGCAAACTCTTCCAGTATGCATCATTAATGACTGCATGGCACACAAACTCGTTCTCCATGAAGAAAAGACAGATGGCTTCTTTACATTTTTAATATTGCACACAGTCAAATCCTTGCAATTGCTTTTATTCAATAAAAGCTTTCATTTCCTCTGCAGTAAGATGCATTCTAGCCTTTATAGCCTCACAACTTATTAGATAAATAATTACTGGATTTCCATCTATGACTGCAGGCACAGATATTCTCTAGGTACAGATGGGACTGGAGTGTGTTTATGAAACTGATAGATCATCTTTAATCAGTGTGTTCCTGACCTTCAGAGACATAAATAACTACCATCAGGTGTCCAAGCCTGAAGCTTAGATTTCTATGAAGAAAACGGAGTAGATGAGGAAAGTCTGGAGGTCAAATAAGAGGAGAGTCACTAAGCTGCTTCAGATTGTTTGAGAGGAAGTCTGTCTCTGCAAATTAGGTACAGGGCCTGGGAAAACAGTGTTAGCACCTAAATAAAGTTAGAATCCCAACAAATGCTGGTTCAACTCTCCCCTCTTCCTTCTTTCCTCTATGGAGAGCAGAATGTGTCAGAGGAGAGAGTATCCTGGCAAGTTCTAAAATATCTTGAGCCCCAGGGGGAACCTGTGCATCTCCTGCAGCTCGGTTAGTTGAGGAGCACCCAAGTGTTTAGCCTGTGCCTTGATCTCAGAGATAGTTTATTTATCACCTGCTGATTCTATGGTTTGACAAGAAATTAATTTTTCAATATACTGTTGGAAATTTATTTACAGGAAGATGATTGTGCCTGGCAAATCCTGGGTTTTTACCAGCCATTTCCCATCCTATGCCAAGGTGGTCACATCTTCAGGTAGAAGTTAGTGATCCACTCTAAGCTGTTCACCTCAGCTCCTCTGTGAGCCAATGAAGGTAGAGAAGTGATTCCTTTCCCAGCTCAGACACTGAGACACTGGTGAGAGACAACACGTGTGAACCAAAAGTGAGAAGGAGCACGTTGTGTTTTACAAATCCTACGTGACCTGTTGCAGTCAAGTATCCATTTCCCAGACTACTGAAGAGCATATCAAAATAATAAATAAATCACCTTCCCTCCTGACATTATCAACAATAGCAAGAAAATAAGGGTGGGGATGATTTGTACCCTGGTTGAGCAATGAGAAATTGCAGTAAGTCCCTGTTACCAAGTCCTACTCCACATTAGGGAAATTTTGTGCAGCCTCTCCTTTGGGCACAGAACTATTTATTACAGAGAGACAAGTGACTGAAAGCACAAGTGTTCAGTTTTGCAATATGAGTGGCCCAACCTCAGTCCTAACCAGCTCCTGCAGTTTCCTTGGATGAGAAAAAAGACATCAACTGCTCAGTATGACCACTCCTATCCCAAAAGAGAGCAATTTCTTTCTTTTGCAGAGTTTAACAAAAGTGTAACACAACTGGGCCATTTTTATAATTTCTTTCTTTTGCAGAGTTTCACAAAAAGTGTAACACAACTGGGCCATTTTTAAACTGTTGGGAAAGGGCACAAGGAATTCACACTGCTATTTTGCACTGGATTCAGGTTTTTTGCTGCAATTTTTCAAATTCAGATGAAGAGGAAGCTCAGGCCATCTGTACTTTAAGGATAGCCTGGACAACAGCTGTTTCTCTTACATCACAAACATTTTGTTCTCCTCTGTGATTTGCCATCAGTTTTTGTTTGCTGTTTTCATTTTTTGCTACTATATTCTTGTTCTACTAGGCCTAATTTTTCTCTGAGTTACAAGAGTGGAAATCAAGTGAGCGCAATGAAGTGAGTGGTGCTGTGCTGACATGGAGACAACATTTTCTCAGTGGAGAAGTCTTTGGACATTGGTTCTTAATGCTGTCACACTCCTCTGGAACCATGCAAGAGCTGTGGAAGCTAGTGATTTTCTGAACCAGCAATTTACTATCTAATGACAAAATGTAGCCATATGGTCAATTGTGTCTTGGTCCTAAGGGTTCATATGTACTTGCATGTTTCCTCTCCAGGGCCACCACAGATGAAGAGCACTTTGAGTACAGAAAACAACAATAGCAACACTCACTTCAGCTGGGTGGGCACAGATTTGTACCATTCCCATGGTATTGTTGGGATCTTCCATTTGTTGGGACTTTTATAATTGTCAGGTTATGTAAGAAGTTCATGTGTGCAAAA
>NW_008668993.1:31873-50680 GCF_000695815.1 Acanthisitta chloris
TCTGCTCAATGCCTTTGTAAAATAATGTGCTAACTGGAAATCATGAAACATGATGGTTTGCCTCAATGGTATCAAATATTTTCTTTTTCCTTTGGAATTTCCTTTCCTTTCTCATTATAGCACACCCCATCTTCCTCCTTTCTTTCTTATAGACTTGATTTTTCTCTAATTACAAGCTGGATGCCAATAAGTAAACATAGAAGATTTGTGACCCTACTGCCTAAATTCAAACTGTTTAGTCTGTCCATAAAATAGAAAATTAATATGCCTGAGGTTCATAAAATTCAGAGAGGAAGATTAGTGGTAGGTGGTCATGTGTATCCTCAAATAGAGCTGTGTGCACCTATGATCTTTATTTGCCTTTCAAGCACAAATTAAAGCTCAGTGCTGTGCTGTTCCTATTCCTCATGTTTGCTTAGGAATCTCTCTTTGGGTGATGCCTGATGGCTTTTCTCAGATACATAATTTAAGAAGGGGAACCTCTGAGGAGAAAAGCACTTAACCATGTTTAACTTTTTGCACGAGATGCACAGGAGTCTCTGACCCTGAGGATGATCTCAGATACATCCCAAACAAGATAAATATTCAGGAAGGCTCTTGGAAGTGTTGTTTTTCTGTTCTCCAGACTTCTTGAATTTCTCTCCCAGCTCAGAGTACTCTGTGTCACATTTCATGCAAGCTATAATCTCCAAGGGGAAAAAAGCATTTAGGCAATGCTGTCAGGCTCTGACTTCAGGCTCTCAACAATCTTCTGCTTCCTCTGAACACTAGTGTGTATGTATTTGACTTATAGATATTGTCTGACTAAACAAATCAAACCACCAGCTATCTCTTGGGAACTCCTGAGGTAACTTTACTTCCCTACTCTTCAAAATGTCTGGATGTCTTTTAAATATTATTGACAGTCTGCTCGAAATGCTATCCAAGGTGTAGTAGCTTGAAAACCACTACATGCATGTAGGTAAACAAGTTTGATAACTTCTATAGATTTTAGTGATAAGAAGTTAGAAAGGTATATATAAATATGGGAAATAATAGATATACAATTGGGTTTTTATGTTATGTACATAGTAACTATGTATAAAAATACTATAGCAAAGTAATGTAATAGCATATATATTGTTAGAATACACTATTTCAGTTGGAAGGAACATAAAACAATCATCTAGCACAACTGCCTGACCACTTCAGGGCTGACCAAAAGCTAAAGAGCATTGTTAAGGCATTGTCCAGATGCTCTTCAATGTTGATCAGCTTGGACTTCTGAGCACCTCTCCAGGAAGCCTATCCCAGTGTTTGACCACCCTCTCAGTACAGAAATGCTGCCTGATGTCAAGTCTGAAGCTGTCCCAATGCACCTCTGAGCCATTCCCATGTGTCCTGTCACCAGATTCCAGGGAGAAGAGCTCAGCACATCCCTCTCCACTTCCCCTCCTCAGCCTCCTGTCATCCCTCAGCCTCCTTCTCTCCAAACCAGACCAACCCAAAGACCTCAGCTGCTCCTCATAGCACATGCCTTCCATCTCTGTCACCAGCTTTGTTGCACTCCTCTGGACATGTTCCAGGACTTTGATGACCTTCTTGAACTGTGAACTGCACACAGTTCTTGAGATGAGGCCATGCCAAGGCTGAATACAGCAGGGCAATCACCTTCTTTGACCATTTGGTTATGCTGTGTTTGATGCACCCCAGGATGGACTTTGCCCTCCTGGTTGCCCAGATCATCTTCTGCAGAGCTTCTCTCCAGTCACTCCTCTCCCCATTTATTCCTGTGCCCAGTGTTGCTCTGGCCCAGGTGCAGAATCTGGCACTTGTTCTTGTTAAATTTCATGCCACTGATGGTTGCCCAGTGCTCCAACCTTTCTAGATCTCTCTGCAAACTTGCTAATGGTGCATTCATATAATTGATAAACATGTTGAACAGAACTGGCCCAAGAATTGAGCCCTGATGAGGATCACTGATCACCAGCCAACTACAACAACCCTTTGGGCTCTGCCCTTCAGCCACTTCTTCACCCAGTGCACTGTGAACCCACTGATCCCACAGCTGGACACCTTGTCCAGAAGGATGCAGTAAGGGGCAGTACCAAAAGCCCTACTAAAATCCAGAAAAACTACATTCACTGCCTTCCATTCTTCCACAGGACAGGTGACCATATCATAGAAGGATATCAAATTAAAGAGGATGTTCCCTTTGTGAACCCATGTTGACTGTGCCTGATTTCCTATTGTTGTGTAAGTCTAATTGCTAGGAACTCTAAATGGAAAATCTATGTTTGACCAAGAATATATTAAAACTACCCTAAATCACACTTGGGAAAATAAGAACAATTTACTACATCTTCAAATGCTGTTAATCTGCAGCTGAAGTAAAATATAATTTGGTGGATAGCACACAGACAAGCAAATTATCAGGGAAAATGATCCACAGAAGAATAAACTGTCTGAAAAATTATGCACTGATGGATGGCACACAGAATGGATGGCTTATCAAATTAATGAAAACAGGAACCTTCTGTGGGAAAACCTGTTAACCTTGTATGTGGCTCACATAAATTAATCACATGAAGAATCATCAAAGTTGACCATAACTAATATCTTAGGCTGTGTGTATCAGACTCCACCACACAGAAATTAGTTGAGCACTGTTTTTCATCCAAGCTGGGTGTGCAGAACTGTGCATTCTGATATCCCCTACTGCAAACGTAGGTATGTCAGTATTAGTTTAGTAATTTTAAAGGGAAGTACATTTTTCCTGCTGGTGTTTGGTTTGGTATCCCTCCCCTGAGACATGTCTGCAATTTGCATGTCACAGAGGGGTTTCTTCTGCATTACTGTCACAGTTCTTGCAGACCCTGAGGAAGCACATGCAGCCTTAGAGAGATATAAAGGAATAGTCTGGACCTATTTTTCCTCCTTTCTTTTCCACTTTCTTTTCTTCCATGCTGTTCTCTAGTCACAACTGAGACCCAGCACATGGTTCATGAGGAAATTTCAAGCAGCCTAACCAATGGTGTGAGAACAAGCCCTTGATGCAGTACTCTTGTAGACAACATTTCTGCACTGGCAAGTGCTTACATTTCCCCTTGGGTGTCTCTAATTATAATGTATCGTTCATTAAAAATGACAACAAGAGTTCATTGAGCCTGAATTCTTGTGATTAATTGCAATGTTCTCTTAATCACTTGTTGTTATTTATACCTCTGCCTTTATGCAGCTGATTACACTGTACATTTGCAGCATTCAGAGAGTAAGAGAAGGGACAAGAAGGGCATGTTTACATGATGCAGTGGAGCAGGGTGTAGATAAGTCTGAACTGGAGATGACCCAAGCTGTGGTTGGCACAGCACAGAGATGCACAGCACTAGAGATTCTCATCTCAGAGCTACAAAGAAGCCACGCCAAGCTCTGCCTCTTAGCAGGATTTTCTAGACTCTGTGAAGAGCTGTGGAGTCATGGTATGTCTGCTTTCAGTCAAGCTCATGCTGTCTCCAGTGGATGAATAATTATATTCATCTTGGTGCAGGTGTTTCTCAGGAACTCCCTTTGAGCATTCAATTCCTGCCTTGATTCTGTATATGTATCAGATATCAGATTTCAGCAACCAGAAGCTAAATCCTTCATTAAGTCTCCTAAAAATATATTTAAAATATCCTATATCACCGACTAAGCACTGCAGTGTATTAAAGAACCTACTGAGCAAAACATAAAAATATATCTCTGAAAATCAGCTCCCATGCATCAGGAGGAACAGAAATTTTAAGGGTACAAAACTCCAATGTATCAGATATCAGATTTCAGCAACCAGAAGCTAAATCCTTCATTAAGTCTCCTAAAAATATATTTAAAATATCCTATATCACCGACTAAGCACTGCAGTGTATTAAAGAACCTACTGAGCAAAACATAAAAATATATCTCTGAAAATCAGCTCCCATGCATCAGGAGGAACAGAAATTTTAAGGGTACAAAACTCCACGATAACTTGTCAATAATGAGACTGGAGCTTGGAGCAGTTTGGGTTTACATTTGTCAGCAAAAGATTTCTAGCTTTCCTTTTATGACCTCAGCTAAGGTAGCAAGCAATTTTAGGGACCTGTTATTGGATATCCCAACCTGAGACAGACACCAGTGATTTGATTTTTGGAGAAATTGCAAAGTAGCTATCTCTGAAAATAAGTCAGTGCCTCGGGTATACTAGATGCAGTTGGCTTGGATAGGTGCACTCTTCACTGGGTAAAAAACTGCCTGGATGGCTGAGCCCAGAGTGTGGTGGTGAATGGTGCCACATCCAACTGGGAGCTGATCACTAGTGGTGTTTCCCAGGGCTCAGTACTGGACCAGTCCTGTTTAATATCTTTATCAAACATCTGGATGAGGAGATTCAGTGCACCCTCATAGATGATGCCTGGTTGGGCAGGAGGGTTGGTCTGCTGGAGGGTAAGAAGGCTTTACAGAGGGATCTAGACAGCTAGATCCATGGGCTGAGGGCAGTTGCAGGAGGTACAAGACCTAGTACTGAGTCCTGCCCTCGGATCATAACAACACCATGCAGTGCTATAAGTGGAGGGAAGAGTGGCTGGAAAGCTGCTCTTGGCAAAGGACCTGGGGGTGCTGGTTGACAGCCAAATGGACATGAGCCAGCAGTGTGCACAGGTAGCCAAGAAGGCCAATGGCATCCTGGCTTGTAGCAGAAATAGTGAGGCCAGCAGGGCTAGGGAGGTGGTTGTGTCTCTGTACTCAGCACAGGTGAGGCTGCACCTAACCTGTGTGTCCAGTTCTAGGTGCCTGACTACAAGACAGATGTTGAGGTGATGGAGCACACCCAGAGAAAGGCAATGGGGCTGTTGAAGGGTTTGGAACACAAGTCTTCTGAGGAGCAGCTGAGTGAGCTGGGGTTGTTCAGCCTGGAGAAAAGGAGGCTCAGGGGAGACCTTCTCACTCTCTACAACCACTTGAAAGGAGGTTATAGCGAGTTGGGGTTGGTCACTTCTTGAAAAGTAACAAGAAATAGGACAGAAGGAAATGGTCTCAAGTTGCATCAGGAGGGTTTTAGATTGGATATTAGGAAAAGTTTCTTCCCTGAAAGGGCAGGCAAACATTGGAACAAGCTGCCCAGAGTACTGGTCAGTGTCCCTGGAAGCCTTCAAAAGCTTGTCGAGGGGATGCTTAGGGATATTGTTTAGTGGTGGACCTGACAGAATCAGGGCAGCGGTTGTATTCAGTGATCTTAGAGCATTTTCCATCCTTAATAATTCTATGATTTTAAGTTTCTATGGATGTGCACACAAAAATTGTGGCACCACCATACCAGCTCAATTTTCAGGGTATTTTTTCAGAGAAGCCAAAAACTTCCTATGCTGTTATAAATCTTTCCTATATCTTTTTCTTCTATTAGTTTTCTGCTTGCTACACATCTGCTCTGGAATCCTCCTGTTCCTCTGTTTCAGGCTTTTAGTTGCAATCTAATGCAATTTGCACAGCAGTATCACCCTGAGGCCTAAGTCAACTCTGGCAAGGCTCCTACTGGCATGTTATGTTAATAACGGATTGGGTTTGTTCTTAGCGAGAGCAATTTGTTCCAACAACTGGGATTCATCCTGCTTTTTTCAGTGAGTACACAGCTCCACTCCAGCACAAATACTAAAGGCCAAGATATTTAAAAATAGAAAGGGAGGACCCACCAGCATCACTTCATCCAAGCCAACAGCTGCAGGAAAGCATGGCGTAGCTGCCTGGTCCAAACTTCACACCCGATCCCACCAGCACATACCCCTTGCTCCTGGGGGCAATTTACATTTTCAAGCTTCTGATTGAAGGTTTTGAGCATCCAAGCATCCACACCAGCTTCAAATATCCAGACTTTTGAGCTAGACAGTTGTCAAAATTTTGGCCTGTGCTGGCATGTAAATACAGTAGGAAAAAAATCATGTAGATAAAGACCTGCAATTTACTGCATGAATTCATAGAGAGTGATGGGAATTAAGGCTGCAGAGAGCATGCTTGTCTGTAATGTACTTGTTCTTCAATATGTGCCAAATATGTCCCTAATTCTACATGCATTTGTATTTGTCACTACCAGGATGCATCTCCATAATATAAGTTAGGCTTTTTAACTACCTGAGGTTTTAAAAAAAATACTCCCAGACAATGAAAAAAAATGCTATTCACAAGCAATGAAAAGTAGTATGTGAAAATTTGTATTTTTAAAATGTGTCTGTGAAATTTTACAGTCATTTGCATTTCAAGTCTGTATTTAGATTAAAAAAGCTCACAACTGCAGCTGTGACAAGTACTCTGTTATGTGAAAAAACCCTGTAAATAATCCTCTTGTCTTCCAGTAACAGCTCGGATGAGAATGAATTTCAGCATAGCACTCAACAATTGCCTCTTCAAGGTTGCTTTCATCCTTGATATAGTACAACTGGAAAACCTAAAAGAATTGGAACAAAATATGTATTTGATGATACAGATTGCTCTTGGGATTGAACACGACCCTTTACAGAGCATCTTCTCAGGCTTTTAGGATGAGCTGCAGAGCATCTCTAGAGCCACAGAGGGTTTTTTTCTGGCACACAGGATAATATGGCATCCCATCAGCTGCATCATCGTTCAGATGAAGGGGAGATAAAGGTTTCTGGGGATGGATATCCATCAGCTCCCCTGGAGCTTGGAGTAAATACCCTCACAGGATGTATAGCTGTGGCCAGATACTTTCTTCCCCATCTTCTCTTGTCTTGTTGGCAAAGACAGAGACTTTGAGGTTTTGTTTGGCAAAAAGACACAAAAAAGCAGGACTGCAAATAAATCTCACATCTTTCCCCAGCTTCTACAGCTCTCTGTACCAAAACTTGTACCTTCCTTATGGAGGTGTCTCCAGCTCATCCTGAGAACTGGTGTACCCAAAACCAGGTGTAAGAGTCAGCCTAGGACACATTTGGGGAGTAACAGATACTTGGTGTAGAGACTGACACTGATCAATTGATCAACAGCTTGTCATGAGTCAGGTCTCTGTATGAAATGACCTTAGTCCTTATCTTTATCTTCAGGTTCTTTTTGTCCTGTCAAATGAGGCACATCCTCATTTCATGTGAGAAGCAGCAGGTCACGTCTGACTGTGGGACTACAACTTGTCTTGGGGCTTGAATGGGATCTGGTTTTTAGGAGGGACATTTTGGAAATCAGGTCTCCATGAATCTCTGCAAGTAAGTGGAGTACCAAAAAAAAAAAAAAAAATGGGAAAGGAAAAGGGCAGACATTTTTAGCAAATTTTGAAAATTTCAGCTCGTATTCCGTGGTGAGTTTTAAAACACATCTCTGCATCAGTGAGAAGGCTCATTTAGCTGTCTGAAGTGGCTCTGTTCCAGTGGGTTCCAGGAGTGCCCACAGGGCACGATGCAAACCAGGCAGCCAAAGACACCAGCAATTTGTTAGATGCACAGTGCTCTGCACCTTGCTTGGTTGTTGCCACTGCTGATGGTTTTCCCTGGGTGGTCATTCTGGGTGACATTTGTGGGGAGGTTTTATGCTTAGCTGAGATGGCAGAGTAGGTGCTGTGGTTTGTCTCAGCCCTGTCCTGTGCAGCTTGTTTGCATATGCAGACAATGGCTTCAGATTTAAACCTCAAGATAATTCCTGCACAGCATTGATGTGGATGTTGTAACAGAAGTGTTAGGTCTGAGCCGTAAGACCTTGTGGAGAAAATACCCATCACCAGTCAATGTCTGGTTTTCACTGCACTTCAAAACCTGTTCTTGACTTGTCAATGGAGCTGGATGAAAGAGACAAAAGACTTGATCTTTTTTATTCATTAGTGTGATGAAATACAAAATTTCCCTTTACCTCTAATACAGGGTTTCTTCTTCCCTGCAATATGTGTTCTTTATCCTGGAGAAAAGGAGGCTCATGGAGACCTTATGACCCTCTACAACTGCCTGAAAGGAGATTGTAGTGAGGTGGGGGTTGGTCTCTTCTCCTAGGTACCGAGTGGCAGGATGAGAGGAAATGGCCTCATGGGGGTTTTCTCCTAGGTGCCGAGCAGCAGGATGAGAGGAAATGGCCTCAAGTTGCACAAGGGGAGGATTAGATTGGATATTAGATTGGATATTGGAATCATAGAGTTTAGGAAACATTTCTTTATAGAAAAGGTGGTCGGACAATGGAACAGGCTCCCCAGGGAAGTGATGGAATCACCATCCTGGAAGTTCTCAAAAAGCATGTGTTCTCCTAGGTGCCGAGCAGCAGGATGAGAGGAAATGGCCTCAAGTTGCACAAGGGGAGGATTAGATTGGATATTAGATTGGATATTGGAATCATAGAGTTTAGGAAACATTTCTTTATAGAAAAGGTGGTCGGACAATGGAACAGGCTCCCCAGGGAAGTGATGGAATCACCATCCTGGAAGTTCTCAAAAAGCATGTGGTGTGTCACTTGGGGACATGGTTTAGTGGTGAACATGGCAGTGTTGGGTTAACAGACTCAATGATCTTAGAGGTCTTCTCCAGCCTTAATGATTTTATGTGGTAACATGAAATCCTTTCCCTAGATCAGAAGGTAAGTGGACAGCACAGGGAAAAGTGAATTAGAGACACAAAAGAAGAATGGAAATAAATGGTGAGCTAAGGACAGGGTAGGGGAAGAGATGATAGTTATTGGGAGAGAGTGTCTAAATGACACAAGAGAGGACATGACCAGGAGGAATAAAGACAGTAAGAACAGTATATCATAATTTTGTCATTTATGATCCAGAATGAGGGTTGGTTATTTTTCATTCTGCAATAGGTGAGAGAAAGACTAAGGTGGTCAGGGGAGAAAAGAGCACAATATGACTTAAAATATCTGCACTTGTTTCAGCTTAGCAAAGGGAAGGTTGAGAAGGATGTGATTTCTCTCTAGGAATATATCAAAAGAGTAAATTCCAGATGGAGAAGGGCTATTTGAGCTAAAGGGCAATTCTGGCAAAAGAACACGAGGAGAGGTGGAAATCAGCCATAAATACTTTCAGCCCAGGGAGCTTTCTAACCACCTGAGCCTGCAGTGTCCTCTAGGCTGAAGCCACTGGGGCAATCTCTGGGATTTAAAAGCAGAACCTGCTCACTGCATGGAAAGGAGTCAGTGACAGGGCTGCCTGGCTTTGACAAGGCAGGATGCTCCTGATATTCAGGTCTTGCTCTCAAAGAGGCCAATGAAAATGGAAATGAGTGGAGGATTTGCTGGCAGCTTTTTTGTTAGCTAGCAGTTCTCAGTAGAGCTGAGTGCACTGAAAATTTCCACAGATGACTGCCAGACCCTCACCCAGCCAGTCCCCTGAAGCTCTTACCTTCATGTTTTACAATCATTTTAGATGGAAAAAGATGTATATCCGTGTAGATGGTGTTTCGAAGATTACCAGCAGTTTTCCTTAATACAGCTGAAGATATTAAATATGATTTTCAAAGTCATTTGATATGCCAGCCAGAACTGAACTCCAAATGGTCCACCTAAGTATTAGGCAGAAACTCTTCCAAAATTGCTAAATTATCATCACCATGAGGATGGCAGCTCTTGCCTCCCACCTTTGAGGTTCTCCTCCGTTTCAATTGTCATGATTTCTCCATCCTCATTTAAACCTGTAGTAACTCACCTTTAGTCTGCCAGACTGGGGTCAGTGAGGAGGATGCAGCATGAGAAGCAGACAATGTTTATACTTTTGTACATAGGAAAGAGTTTCTGGCCAAAAAGTCTTCTACTTCCTAAATCAGAACTGTCCTATAACTTGGGCTACTGTAACCTGGCAGGTTTCCCTTTTGACAAAGTATGAAATATGTCTATGTTATTATTAAATAGCAATGATACTCTCAATATTATGATATCAAACTTTTTAATAGTAACTGTTAATTAAAACACCTATCTGTTGCACCAGGATGTCAGCCTTTCCCTGGAGGTGCTTAATTAAAACACCTACCTGTTGCCCCAGGATGTCAGCCTTTCCCTGGAGGTGGGGAGAGCTGTCTGACCAGAGTTGCTCCACTTCCATTTTTTGTTGGTGGTTTCTAGGATTTTTTTCATTTGGTTTGGTATTTGCCTGCTAAGTGGCAAGTCTGAGTTTTGTGGACATCCATGGACAAACACAAATGCAACCTGGCTGGTTTTCACCTCACCAGCAACAATGTGCTTAATGAAATAAAATCACAAAAATTTCTACCCCTCATGTCTACTTCAATTTCAGGTTTCAGTCCTGTACTGTATTTTGATTTTTCCTATAGATGTCTTATATTCTGGCAAATGTTTTTTGTGTCCTGATCTTTCTGTAGTCAATTAAGATGTAAATTTTCCATGAGTCTGGTTAATATTCATTTCAGGTGGTATGCAAAGCTTGTTGAAACCTCTGAGAGCTTTTCTTTCTCCTATAATGGGCTTTGGATCAGGACTCTTAATAGCAGTCATTTGCTTGAATCTATTCTAGTTTAATGAGTGATTAGCAGATGTTTTTTCCACTCTTTACCTAGCAGTTGATAAACCAGAATCCACGAGGAGCTGTGTGCTAAATAATGGTATGATTTTACAACCCTCAAATTGCTTCAGAAAATAGATTTATAAATCATGCACATAAAAGCAACAGATATTGACAAAATCTCTGCTATAAAAGAGGTGGCTTGCTGTGCTTTATGTGAGTCTCTCAACAAAAAAGTGTTACCTACCATGGGACACCAGGAAAAACTATCAAATCTTTACATCCTTTAGTGTCTTGGGTACTTTTACTTTCTGTTCTCTTTTATTTGAGGTGATTTACATGTCATGTCTTTGGTACTCCAGCTCAAATTTCCTCTTTTTTTTTTTTTTTTTTTTTTTTAAGGATCAAATCTTGTTTAAACAATGTTTAAACAAATCTTTGTGCAGAGAGTTATGCAAAGAAATGACTTGTTGTTACTCTTTAAATCACCTTCCAATCCCAGCAACATTTTTAACACTGAGAGATACCAACTATCAGGATTTGTTCTACTCGACCTTTCATGATATTTAGGCATCTGGATTTCCAGCTCAAGTAATCAAGATGATAATTAAACCTACATCTTTGTGAATGTCAAAACTGTCATCTGCATTCAGAATGTTACAGGTCTGCAAGAAATCATGATCAAGAGAAATTTGACATCAGTGAGGTCATTAGGAAATTGTTCCAGCATTGGCTTCACCAAAAACTGCCTTGTCAAAGCAAATGAGATACATGGAATCCTGCTGTACTTACTGCCCATGCAGAATGCCTAATCAGTGTTGTGATAAACTCAGCACACTCTTCAAATATAACTGTCAACAGGATTTTGAATAATTCCTCAGCAATAGTTGCAGACAACAGTTATCCTTCAGATTGCTTCACTTTTAATACCTTCCACTCTGTGCAGTTCTATGTGCATTGATTACGCTGACTAATTACTTTGCTGCTGCAAATGGGCATCTTATTTTTAGATGAACCAACAAAAAACCTCAATGTTTCACATTAAATAATGGAAAATTATATGGTAATTTGAAAATTAAGTGATGATGCAGGAGCTTCTGGCTTAGAGTAAGTCAGAGCCTGGAGGGTTATGTTCATGGGAAAAGATGTCTTGAAATTGTTCCCATATGCAAATGAAATCATGTCACAGTTTTCCAATCCCAAAGCAATCAGAAGTTGTTTTCCAATAGCCAGTGTGGTTCTGAGTTTCTGGGCTAGGCTGTAAACCCACACTGAGCTCTCACCAGCACAAAAGGGGAGGAGAGTAGGACAGTCCTGGTCATGCTGCAGGATCACTCCCATCACAGGATATCTCCTGTTGTCTGCAGTCGAAACAGTTTAGTTCAAAACATCATAAATCTAGGCAAGTGTAGGAATTCTTTTCATTTCCCTGGCATTATTTCTCTTCCATGCATCCTACCACATGCAAACTTCAAGCACAGTGACTCCAGCTGCAGAGAACTGTGCAATAGCACTGCTGTGCACACAGTTCCCTCTGCTCAAATCTTTCTCTGGAGTTGGTTTTGCAGCTAGTCAAAGAGCTAACACTAAAAATGTTGGCTTGGAACTCCAAGTGTGTGCTTTAAATAGCCCTCGGGATGGTAGTCTGTGTTTCCATTGGTGATAAATAGGGTCTGCAATGATGGAGGGACTAACTGGATGCCTCTGATGAATGTGCCATGTGAGATGTACCAAGTTCAGTCTGTGTCTCCTTTGCTGTGGCAGGAGAATCAGACAGCACAACTGTCCAGGAGCAGTATGAGACACATGAGTGTAGGGAGAATCCATGCCTTGAAGGCACTCACAGACATGTGCTTGGCACCCAAAGCCTTTTCATGACAGCTTTCCCTCCAAGATGCAGTTAGACAGTGCTTCTGTCAGCTCTTTACAGCACAGGCAGATGCTTAGAGCACTTGCTCAGAGTGCTCTGGGTCATACCCCAGGACCTTTCTCAGCTGAGCTGGAATTGCCATCGAAACTCTCCAGCTGCTCAGCCAAGGAGAAAGAGCTTTGAAAGCAAGAGGAGCACAAGTGCTGACTCCAGTCTAGCTCTCAGGCTGCCTGCACAGGGAGATTTACTGTGTGCTGGTTCCTGTTCCTGCAGTCTGTGCCTTTCATATTCAATATCTCCACGGGACAAAAGATGTAAAGACTGTTGCTAGCAATTTGAAACACTTTTGCATCTACCTACATTACTTGTGTTTTGGACTGCAAACTCTTAAGAGTAGCCCTAGGCAGGAAATTTTGTACCAAATTACTTCTGTCTCTGTAGATTAAATGTATGACCTGAAGCAAAATTTGAGCCTGGGTGAACGGAGAAAGGTTCTTAATTGCCTGACAGCCTGCAAATTCCTATTTTTCTAGTCGTTTTCAAAGGATGGGGAAATGGGGTCTCTAGTGGCAGTGCTGGTGTTTTAGGAGGAGGTGTGAAGCAGCAGTTAGCTGTGAGACTAATGCAGTGTCTGATCCAGGAGAGACTTTCTAACAGCAGAAGATCTAATGATACTGCAAGTGAGTACTTGGCAGCACAGGTTTGCAGGTCTGAGCTCTCAGTGGTTAACCTGGTGCAGGGAAAATGTCAACTCTGACCTGTGACACAGACCAGTGATGGAGGGAATGCCCAGGGGAGGACTGTGAGTGGATTAGAGTATAGAGAAAAACTTCCCATGCTCCATCCCAGACTCCCAAGTCCATTCATATAAAAAGCACCAGCACCCAGAGACAAGTGTGTTAACCCTTGAAGGCTAGAACACAAACTGAAATCTGTTTAAAAACATCATTCTATTAGAAAGAATAACCTGAACATTACCATGGTGTACCATAGCCCTGAGTACACATGCTGTTTGTGGTGCCAGCTGTGCTGTTGGTAGCTAGGACAGCAGCTAATTTATCTCTGGGCTTTTGGAGCAGGAGCAGTAACAGGTGAAAGAACCCAAGTGCTGGTGGTTACCTCGTTCAGAGTTTGGCCTAAGGCTCCCTCTGGAATTAATGGAGGGAGATCAGGACCTACAGGGAGGGATTCAGATCTGGGGTCTGAGTGGCTTTGAGGAGCTCTGCCCAGGGAAGACCCAGCAAGGTGCTCTCCCTGTGCCTCACTGGAGATTTGCCAGGGCCACTTTCTGGGTTTGCCCTTGTTTCCAGGCTAGAACAAAACCTTCTAATCGAAATTATGCTGCAGTGCTGGGACAGAGGCACATCACACAGCACATTGCAAAGGTTAAGGGACATTGTCCAAACAAATATTGTGCTTCCTTATGCATTGCCTAAAGTTCAGTTAATTAGGCAATGATTTAAACTCTGACTGAATTTAGGGACAGAAGGGGTTTTTTTTATTTTGGTACTCTTACATATCCTATCCACATGGCTTTAGTTTTCAAGTTATGACAAGAGATGCTGCAGGTTGGGTAAGCTGCCAAAGGGTTTGATTTTCAGATGGTGTATGTCTGAGTCCACGACTCAGGCCTTCAGAAGCTATAAGGACCACACAAATTAAATACTCAAGATCTGATATAATTTTAGAAAAGATCAGACCCTGTATTTAGAGGAGTTTGAAGGCACTTAGGAGGGTGTTCAAAAGCAGTTCAGAGAAGTCTTGGGACTCTCACTGCTTTTAGTTTAGCTTTCAGCTATCTGCTAGTAGCAGGTGGCACTTGCTGTTGTAGCAGTTGTGACCATAAAACCAACATCTGTGGAAATAATCTTGATACTAACAGGACCATAACTATTTGGGGAAAATAACCAATGATTTCTACTAGAACCTGAACTCCTTTATATAATAACTAGTACTTAAGGAATCAATATTTATCCATACATCATCTCCAAAATGCACAAAGAAATAACATTTCTCACTAGATATTCCCAATCAAAACCCTAAGCTTTTTACATAATTAATGTTTCCTACTCTACTATGCAGGCTGGACTGGAAAAAAACAATCAGAGATGTTACTTATGATCCAGGACACACTAATAAAAGTGAGTAGAAATGTGCTGAAATCAGAGGGAGCCTTTCTGTTGACTTCAAAGGCCTTCCAAAGACTTCATCTGCAGTGCTGAATATTTGATCTGCACCTAAAACTTGTATTATTAGCTACTACGAGATTCAAGCAAGTTTGTGACAGCTTGTTCCAATGCAATGCATGGCAACTGGGCTTAGGGATGGTCTGCTTTCCAAATTTCCAAGGTATTTTTTGGTTTTGGAGGAAGGGGTTGGAGAACTAATGTCAAGATGTCTTTAAAAACACCTTTTGGAATCCATCTGTGTCCTGACTCCTCTAAAATAACTTACTAGTATTTAGCAATAAAAAGTGTCATGAACACAATTGACATTCCTGATACAATGAGCAGAGAAGGAGAAAGTTTTGTTTGGTTTTGAAGTGTTTATGACTTGATTACTGAAACAAATAAACAAACACTGTCTTTTTTTGATATCAACAACTTCTCTGCCTCCTGGGCAGGAGGTGGCAAAAGAAGAAGCCTTTTTCACATAAAGCACAGAACAAGCTTTCTGATCTTAACTGGCAGTGCCTCAGCTTGAAGACAGATTGGTTTGCTGTTAAAAATCTTGCCAAGTCAGTAGATGTAGCTTTTCCCTCTTCCTTGATCTACTATATAAAACACTAGGAAATATAGTAGCTTAATGCTTGAGAATCTCTTCTGCTACTTGTGCTTTCATGTTGGTTTTTTTTCTATAAATGTGTAGGACTAACCATTACATGATATTTAACATGCAAATAAACATTAAAATGTAGCTAACCACACAGTCACCACGTCCCCTTCATCCCCAGGAGAAAAAAAAAAAAGGCAATGAATCTTTAAATCCTTTTTAATAAATATTCATTCATCAATATTTTCATAAAGCATCTCTTCATCATTCCATTTTACTATTCTTTTTTTTTCACTGCTGAAGAATACCAAAAATACATAGATGTGCCTTAAGCAAAAAGGACTGGGTTTTAGTTCATCTTTACAATGGGATGAAAACAACTTAAGAGTTAAACCACCATAATATTTCTACTGTTTATTGACCCTTTGGGCTATAACAGAAGATAGTTCCAGTCTTCTTTTTTTTTTTTTTTTTTTTAAATGCCTTTTACAAACAAATGATGTGTAAATATTATTGATAGTAGTGTCGAGTTACAAAGGAGTTAATTAGCTATGAAATACTTTACTCTGGTGTGATTTGATTGAAATTACCATTTTTAGTCTTAAAGTCATCTATGGTTAAAATAATATACTGCAGCTAACGTACAGGGACAAGAGCCAGAAAATGGGAGGTCAAGGCAAACACTGTTCTCAACACATGGTTGTGTGTGTGTCTGTGTGTGTGTGTCTGTGTAAAACGTCGTGCTGGGACTGGAGGAACAGACTTGGCAAAGAAAGGCACAAAAATGTGTGTGTAAGATGAAGTGCTAACCTTAAGTGAGATTTTCCTGGCGTTTTTCAAGTCAAACCAAGACTTGGATCTGTTCAAGGTTAAAGCTGTTTGTGTCCCCTGGAGCTCAACTAGACCAGTGGATGTGAAATCTTGTGAAAACAAGCTGAAATGGGCAAGTGCCCTGTGTGCACAGTGCCAGGCAAGGTGGGGAGTGCAGCTCCAGGAAAGGCTGCAGTGACACTCTGCTCTCCAGTTGTGCAAAGGGCAACAGAGAGAGTTCTCTTGCCTAGGCAGGGTCCTAAAAATCCACATCACCTCCTTGCTCTGGCCAGACAGTCATTGACAATCTACTTGGAAATTCTGGTTGAAGCCACTGGAGAACTGATCTCTGTGGGATCAGAAATACACATTTCTATCACAACTCAGAAGTCACTTCTTCTTCTTGAAGATTTCTGCCTGACCACAGGATTTCTAGGAGCTGGGGCTTGAAGAAAAGAGAGTTGTGATTAGATCATGAGGGCAGGACCACTCTCTTCTCGAATCCCACTTTTCAGGCTAGTCTTTAGGGCACTTACTGGAAGACATGCTTGGAGATAATTTCATTAATTTTTCTAAGGAAGGACCTGCCATTTTTAATTTTTATTAAAACCAGATGGTTTTGTTTAATTGTCTTTTGCCATTAATATAAAACTTGGGAGGTGTTTTCAACAATACTATCTAATACATACTCTGGGAGGCTGTTAATTGTTTAGTGACTTGGATTATAATGACAACAATGTGCTCTCTAATCCCTTTGCAGTTTGAAGAGATATTAGAGAGCTCATAATACATCATAGCTTACCAATGGGACTTAACACTGAGGAGCTTTTAAACACAAAGTTTTTCTGCTCCAGCTCCACAGGTTCCTTTGAGGCTCTTCATACTCCATAGTTGTCTGCAGATACAGTGCTTAAAAACTGCAGTTCCAGCCACTTTGCAGCACTGCCAGGGATGCAGCAGCTCATGACTGGGGTCATGGTGACCTTCCCAGCTGGTGACCACACTGCAGCTTCCTTGCAAGGCAACTGTGTGGAGCCCACTCATGCCCAAGGGGCAGCCCCAAGGATGGAATTGCAACACAGACTTTGCAACTCAGATTCACCTACGCTGAATTTCAGTCCAGAGAAAAGTTTCACAGTTCAGCTGCAAACAGGGGTGGGAACGACAAGGGACCATACATGGCAGCAACACAAGTATCATTGCTCTACTCACAGGAAAATCAAGTCCTAGCGAGAACATGGGTCACTACAGAGCCGAGGAAGCCTTTCCAGGTTCATCCCTTTTCGGTGCTTTTGCTAGATGCATATCCACACAGATTTTCTCCCACAGAAGTCTATAACTGTGTCCAAAGCTCTCTATCTGTCAAAAATTCCCATTGATGTCCAGAGGAATTCCACATGCAGAGAACTGGCAGGGCTAAGCCTGAATTCTGGTTTTTTTTTTGGTTTTTTTTTTTTTTTTTAAGATCTATTTATGCTACCGTACTTGTTGTTATTTGAGAATGTACATGATAGAAACACTGTTTACAAAAAATATATCTTCTTTTCTTTAGAAAGGTTTAGTTCTGGTAAATAACAAATTAAGTTTACAGGTCTGAAATTGGCATACCTTGACGACTACATTCTACTAGACTGAAAAAAGTTGGAATCCCGGTGAGGGAACGATGAGAACCAAAGTGGTCACATATACATGAAGGATATGTCAGAACAGAGTTAATGCTGAAACAAAACATACTCTTGTGAGCTGTGAGGGCAGCACACTACCTTGGTGAGTGCAGGCATATATGCTCTCAGTACATAAATAAAAGATGAAAATGCTCCATTACTGAATCAAAGCATTGGAAGTGCTCTATTTGCTCAACTCTAGAGAAGAAAAAGTTGTAACATCACAGAAACAAAAATATGACATAACATGCGGTCACGATAGCAAGCACAGGGGAGAAAAATATTGAGAAAATGTACTTATATGCATATTATGCAAATATATTTTACATTAACATACAATGTTATAAGAATGTTAAATAATGTGAATGCATGTTTAAAAAAGGCTATAGCTAGGTGGTTTCATGTCGAAGTAACAAATAACCTGAGACATCTTCTATGCTTTCACTGGTATAACAATCTTTAAATCTACAACAGATGTAGAACACATTGACAGTAGTTGAATTCTCAGCTAAATTATACTAAAAATGTGCTGTTCTCTTTCAAAATGACATGGCAGCTGGAACCAGTCCAAGGGAAGGAAAATGTGCTGTACATTTACAGTACTTACAAAAGATTCATTTCACTGTTGATGGACACTTAAAATGCTCGTTTGAAATATTATAAACATGTATATGTCTCCAAAGACCTACAACACTCCCATGACCAGCTTGCTTACTGCAGAAGAGAAAGCAAGAGATCATTAAAAATGATGCCCATTCAGGATGGGGAAAACAATGTATTATGACATATAGAAACCCATGAAATTTTAGCAAAGAAAAAGAAATTTGGCTTGATGAAATCGCAGTCGATCTGCAAAATAAGTGACTTATTTTAAACTTACCAGTGTAACTCTACTGCTTTTATGATTAGTGTGTATGGCAGCATTTACAAACGATGTTACTAAATACTGACTTTATACATAATTACAGCTGTTTGAAAATTTCTATGACAATCAAAGTTTCGTAGTGGTGATATACAACACTTACTTTCTCAAGGCTTGTTGCTTTGACGACACCTGCCCTTCGTTTTAAAAAGTTCCTCTGAAGTGCATTCTATGTTAAAGTGTCCATAGCCTCAGAATGAATGTGTCCATGTGTGTGTGCATACATATACTTCTGCTTTGCAGTATGTGCTTTTATTGGCACACAACTCTGCTACATGTATCCACACATACATGAGGATGGTCTACATAGTAAAAGTTCATATATATATATTTTTAT
>NW_008668994.1:0-4440 GCF_000695815.1 Acanthisitta chloris
CTGGACCTCCTGCCCACATCCCAACACGTCCTCCTTAGGAGAAGAGCAAGGCCAAGGCTCTTTGGAGGCTGCTGGACCTCCTGCCCACATCCCAACACATCCTCCCTGGGAGGAGAGCAAGGCCAAGGGTCTTTGGAGGCCACATCCCAGCCCACCCTCCTGACTGCCCCATCCATCCATCAGGCTGTGACAGGGCTCAGATGGATTTCCAGGCTCAGAGACATTCCCTCCACACTCAACACAAGGGCAGAGCACACTAATGCAGGGTCAGGGGTGTCCCCAGGGCTGTGAGTGATGTGACCCTGGTCCTGGCATGGATCTGGGCTCCATCTCCCCCATTTCCCATCAGAGCAATGACAAGGATAATTCCCTCCCTTGCTGCAGGGATTAATTCACTAATGTGCATAAAGTGCCCTGATTTGGGAGTGATTCATAGATTTAAAGGCCAAGGGGACCATTACAATTATCTGCCTGGGCCCATTTCCATGGGAAAGGAGCTGTTGGGATGAGGAGGGAACAGCACAAAGACTTGTTGGTTTGAAAGGATGCAACAACCATAGGGATAAATCTGATTTTCACACCTAACAGGAGATGAGAGGCAAAGATTTGGGAACTGTTTCCTCCCTGGAGGGTCCCTGTGGGCAGTGCTCACCGGGACAGCTTCCAGAAGAGCTTGGAGCTCTGTTATTCCCAGTGGGAAGCTGCTGGTTATGTTTTCCATAGCAGCCAAGAGTCCAAGCAGCAGCTGAGCTCACTGAGCACTGCTGGAAAGCTTTGCCAGTGGCAGCATCTTCCCACTAGAGGAGGGACGAGAAGCACCTCTGGAGCCTGAAGGAGGATGAAGGAGAAAGGAAGGTTTAAAGGGATCAGCTCAGGAGCCAAAACCAGACTGGAGGCACTGGGAGAGCTCCCTCAGAGGGGCAGTGGCTACTGGGAAGGGACAGGAAGGGCAGAAGTGATTCCCCATCAGCATCTCCAGCTGCTCTGTGCCCTTCCCAAATCCCAAGCAGCAGGAAAAGCCTATTCCTGCTCCCTCAGTGGAAAGCAGGGAAGCTCCATCCCTTGGGAAAGTGCATTTATGCCATTCCTCCCTGCAGTTCTCCACCAAGTCAAACTGCATCAGGATTAAACCTTGAGATGGTATTTTGGCTCTGGCAACTCCAGGGATGCTGTGGCTCTGCTCTTCCTTTAAAATCCTACTCCCTCCTACCCTGGGATTGATTCCTACTCCTTTCCTTGTGTAAAAAAAACAGGGAAAAATTAGACTCATCATCAGATTCAGCCTGTCCAGGGGGAGGAATCTCAGCAACCCCTTCCCAAACACTCTCCTTGGGATGAGCATTATGCAAACCACCAAATTTGGGCTTTTTTTTTTTTCCCTCCTTTTCCAGAGCATTTTTTGGAGGGGTCAGATATTCAGATTTCTCCACAAACTCCCCTGTCACTGAAACAAACTGCAGCAGATTCCTGAGCTCACCCCATCCTCATCCTGTCCCCATCCTCCTTGGCCAGAAGGGCAAAGCATTTAACTGGGAGTAGGTAAATAATTTCATTTACATTTCTATAGCTTGGTTTATCCCAAAGGACTTCTCAGGCACATGCCCCTCCTGGAATGCAGGTGTTTGGGCAAGGGGGGGAGGCAGAAACCATCTGGCTGCAGCAGGGAGGACGTGAGGAGCCAAGGACACCCAGGGTAAACTCCTTTGGAAACTCCAAAATCCACTTTGCTTTTTGTCCTTTCGTTTTACCAAGGTTTCTCACTGCATATTTCTCCTTTTCCTCCTCCTCTCCAGCATTCCAGAGCATTTTACCAAGGTTTCCCACTGCATATTTCTCCTCTTCCTCCTCCTCTCCAGCATTCCAGAGCTGAGCATCAGCACTTCCAACCCTCTGGAGCACTCAGAGCTGGGCTAGGAGATGCTAGGAAAGGGTTTATCCAGGTGGGATTTAAACTGGGTCAGGCACTGATCACTAGCAAAAGGAATCCCATTGTATTCCCAAGGACACTGAGCCAACCTTCCCACTCTGGAAGGGAAGGAGCAGATGGTCCAGGTGGCTTATGGAGCACCTGGGAGAGAAACAGCCTCGTGTTTTGTCCTGAGCACACCTGGACCTGCAGCCAAGGAGACTTCAGGGCCTTGTAGGTACAGCTTTCCTGGGATAACCACTGGAATTACAGCCCAGATTCCCTGAAGGGCTGGAATGACAGCCCAAATTCCTTGCAGGACTGAAATGACAGCCCAAATTCCCTTTGGGACTGGAATGACAGCCCAAAATCCCTGTAGGACTGAAATTACAGCCCAAATTCCCCATAGGATTGAAATTACAGCCCAAATTCCCTTCAGGACTGGAATTACAGCCCAAATTCCCTGTAGGATTGAAATTACAGCCCAAATTCCCTTCAGGACTGGAATTACAGCCCAAATTCCCTGTAGGATTGAAATTACAGCCCAAATTCCCTTCAGGACTGGAATTACAGCCCAAATTCCCTGTAGGATTGAAATTACAGCCCAAATTCCCTTCAGGACTGGAATTACAGCCCAAATTCCCTGTAGGATTGAAATTACAGCCCAAATTCCCTTCAGGACTGGAATTACAGCCCAAATTCCCTGTAGGATTGAAATTACAGCCCAAATTCCCTTCAGGACTGGAATTACAGCCCAAATTCCCTGTAGGATTGAAATTACAGCCCAAATTCCCTTCAGGACTGGAATTACAGCCCAAATTCCCTGTAGGATTGAAATTACAGCCCAAATTCCCTTCAGGACTGGAATTACAGCCCAAATTCCCTGTAGGATTGAAATTACAGCCCAAATTCCCTTCAGGACTGGAATTACAGCCCAAATTCCCTGTAGGATTGAAATTACAGCCCAAATTCCCTTCAGGACTGGAATTACAGCCCAAATTCCCTGTAGGATTGAAATTACAGCCCAAATTCCCTTCAGGACCGGGATTATAGCCTCAATTCCTTGTAGGACTGAAAGTACAGCATCAGTTCCCCGTAGGACTGGAATTACAGCCCCAATTCCCTTCAGGACTGGAATAACAACCCAAATTCCTTGTAGAACTGAAATGACAACCCAAATTCCCTGAATTACAGCCCCAATTCCCTATGGGACTGGAATTACAGCCCAAATCCTGGGATGCAAACCCAAACTGGGAAGATCACCCCTCTAAACTCTCCACGACGTGGAGGATTTTCTGCCCCTAACACCTTCCTGCTCTGCTGGGGAAGAGATGGACACCCCATAGAATAAATCCCAAACTTTCCAGGCACATCCCTCAGTGCTGCATCCCATGGGAACAGATCCCTGGAGCATCCCCAGATCCCTGGCAAATCCCCCAATTCCAACCTCCCTACGGATCGAGCGTTTGGCGTCCCGTTTCGATCGACAACCCAAATTCCCTGTAGGATTGAAATGACAACCCAAATTCCCTGAATTACAGCCCCAATTCCCTATGGGACTGGAATTACAGCCCAAATCCTGGGATGCAAACCCAAACTGGGAAGATCACCCCTCTAAACTCTCCACGACGTGGAGGATTTTCTGCCCCTAACACCTTCCTGCTCTGCTGGGGAAGAGATGGACACCCCATGGAATAAATCCCAAACTTTCCAGGCACATCCCTCAGTGCTGCATCCCATGGGAACAGATCCCTGGAGCATCCCCAGATCCCTGGCAAATCCCCCAATTCCAACCTCCCTACGGATCGAGCGTTTGGCGTCCCGTTTCGATCGGAATAAAGGTGATTAAAAGCCACGGCTTAATTACCGCTGCCGTAGCAATTAAGGGGAGAAACCCAGCGGTAATTAAGAGGGTGAGTGCGGGGGAGGAGTTGAGCTGCTCAGCCTGTGCCGATGGATCCACAGCAGCCCCGAGGGAACCTCCTGCTCTCTGCATGTGAATCATTATTCCATCCTCAACTCCAATCCCAACAGCGCCACACTTTTTCTTTTTTTTTTTTCCGTCTGACCTTGGGCGAGCTATCAATCCTCTCCTTAGCCACCAGGCAGAGCCAATAAAACGGGAAAAGGCTCCATCCTTCCCTCGGGAGTTGGGAGAGGCAGAGCTGGAGCAGCTCGAGCAGCACTTGAGGAAAGGAGGCAAATCCATTAACAAAGGCAATTCCAGCCGTGGTTCTCCCCACTGGATTTCAAGCACGGCTGCTCTGGAATCCAAGGGGTGCTCAGCAGCAATTCCCAGCACAAGGGGATGGGAATAGGGAGAGAGGAGAAGGGAGCTAAGGCTGAGTGGGATTCCTGCCCCGTTCTCCCGCTAGGATCAGCTGTTTGGGAAGTTGGGTGGTATAGAGGGAGGAAAAGGGTGAATGATGCAGGTGATGATGGGATTTTGAGGGGCTCTGCCCTTGTTTGAGCATCACAGTTGAGTTTTGGGGGGTTCTGCCCATGTTTGAGCATCACAGTTGAGCTTTGGGGGG
>NW_008668994.1:5309-6874 GCF_000695815.1 Acanthisitta chloris
TTTTGGGAGGTTCTACCCTTGTTTGAGCATCACAGTTGGGTGTTTGGGGGCTGAGCATCACACTGTTGGGTTTTGGGGGTCTCTGCCATCCTGTGAGCATCACAGTTGGGTTCTCTGTTCCCTATTCCTTGCTCCCTCTTCCCTAACCCCCAAACCCTAACCCAGATCCCAGTGCCACATCAGACACCTCTGAGACACCTCCAGGGGTGGTGATTCCACCCTCTCCCTGGACAATATTCCAGTGCCTCAACATCCTAACAGTGAAGAAATCTTTCCTAACACCTAACCTGACTCTCTGTCCCCTCAGGAGAGACCTCACACCACTATTGTTCCTGAGCTCCCAGAAAACTGATCCTAAAGCCAAGTGAGCTCCGATGGAAATTCTTTGCCTGTGCCAGGAGCTGCTGGAAGAGTCTCTGTGACTCAGCCTTGACCTTCCAACACCACCACAATGAGCCAGAGGATGCCACAATCCCCATTCAGCTTTTTAAGGCCCTGGAATGGTGATTTCCTTCAATTCATCGGAATGTTGGGATTGTGCCCATCCATTCATGGTGTGTGAGGCCTTGCTGATGGTTTTATCACCTGGAAAAGAGGTTATGGATCTCTCCTGGGGAAGCTGCAGCAGCTGGAGGTGAAACTAAACCAGAATCAAGTGGCTCAGAGGTTTGGGGTTTGTTCCCTTTGATGGTGGAATAGAGGGAATAAAGTATGGGAAGTGTGGACACATGGATCTGGAGGTGCCTGGGCATGACTTAAACACACTCACACAGCTCAAAAACAGGGATAGGGAATTCCTGAGGGACACACAGCTCCAAAATCAGGGATAGGGAATTCCTGAGGGGGACACAGGCCCAAAAAATCAGGATAGGGAATTCCTGAGGGGGACGCAGCCCAAAACCAGGGAATTCCTGACAAAAAAACAGGGAATTCCTGAGGGGGACACAGCCCAAAACCAGGGAATTCCTGAGAAGATAGGTGGGAGATTATCATGGGGACAGGGATAGGATGCAGGAGGCAGATTTGTGGATCCTTGGGAACAACTGGAAATGAGCCACAAAACTCCAAGGGATCCAATCCCTCCCGTTGGGCTGCCCAGGGAAGCTGTGGCTGTTCCATCCCTGGAACTGTTCCAGGAGGTCGGAGAAGGTTTGGAGCAGCATGGATTAGTGGAATGTGTCCCTACCCATGGCAGGGGGTGGAATGAGTCTTTCCTTGCCATTCCTCCTCATCCATCCCTATTTATGGAGCTTCCCTCACGATTCCCTTCATCCTCTCCATTTCCAAGAGCCCTTAAAGCACAGTTTTCCTCCTCAATCCATGTCTGAAAACTCCTATTTGTGCTTCTCCACACCTTCCTCTGGAGATCTGAGCCAACCTGCGATGCCCTTTCCTTTCTCCCTGCTGCTGCTCCCCACACAATTCCCAATCCAATCCCTGTATTCCCTACCAACCCCAACTGCCTGTGTGGAAACGACACACTGCAGTAATTAAGCTTTACAAAGGAGCTTTGCAGCAGCAGCAGCAGCAGCAGAAAAAAAAAAATAGGCGTTTGCCTCTTTTTG
>NW_008668994.1:6911-10476 GCF_000695815.1 Acanthisitta chloris
CAGGTGGATTTATGGGCACATTAACACGGAGCTGCTGCTCCCACCCTGATGAGGTTCTCAGTGACCCTCTTCCCCCTGGAGATTTATGATTTCCCTGAGCAGACTATTGTGGAAGACTCTGCCTGACTTCATCCTGCAGCCAGAAAAGCTCCTGGATCCCTTTATCTTTTTTTTCTCCATCCCAAATCATCTGCACCTAAAAAGGTGCTAAGCTTTCCCAGCAAGTGGAGTTAGGTTTCCAGATTTCCTTGCCTTTCTCCCATTCCTTTCCATCCTGGAGCTCACACTGAGAGGTTTCAGTTGTCTCCAAGACTGGACAAGCTCGAGGAGCATATTAACACCCTCCTGGCTCTGTGATGCTGCTCCACGAGCTCACTAATCCAACAAAATCCCCAGGAAAAGTTTCCCTGTGGCTGGAGCATCCCTCACTGCCCTTCACACCATTCCCAGGCTCTCAATCTCCTCTTAGCTAATCAAATCCTTCCACATCCTTTCCTTTCATAAAATCAAGTGGATAAATCCTTTGGAACAAAGAAAACCAGTGGAGATGGAGCTCAGCTGCTTTCCCTGTGCTCTCCATCATCCATCCCTGCTCCACGAGCTCACTAATCCAACAAAATCCCCAGGAAAAGTTTCCCTGTGGCTGGAGCATCCCTCACTGCCCTTCACACCATTCCCAGGCTCTCAATCTCCTCTTAGCTAATCAAATCCTTCCACATCCTTTCCTTTCATAAAATCAAGTGGATAAATCCTTTGGAACAAAGAAAACCAGTGGAGATGGAGCTCAGCTGCTTTCCCTGTGCTCTCCATCATCCATCCCTGCTCCACGAGCTCACTAATCCAACAAAATCCCCAGGAAAAGTTTCCCTGTGGCTGGAGCATCCCTTGCTGCCCTTCACACCATTCCCAGGCTCTCAATCTCCTCTTAGCTAATCAAATCCTTCCACATCCTTTCCTTTCATAAAATCAAGTGGATAAATCCTTTGGAACAAAGAAAACCAGTGGAGATGGAGCTCAGCTGTGCTTTCCATCATCCATCCCTGCTCCATGGTCACACAGGGTGAGGATTCAGGGATGTGGGAATACACACCTGAGGTCACTGGAATCCCTTCCCAAGCATCCTTAGGGTGTAAATTCTTTCTCCCCTCCCACGTTTTGCAAGGTAATAAAATTTGGTATGCAAATGCCTTTAATTTTCCTTCTGCAGCTTTGCAGCTGTTGGTGGTTTATAGCAAACATCACATGAGCATCTGACAAGGGAGATCAGAGAACACAGACTGGTTTTAACACCAAAACCACGTGCAGGAATTGTCTCCTCTGGCTGCAGAGCCACAAGGTTGGGTGAATCTCCAGTGGGGGAATGGGAAGGTGCTCACAAAGGCAGAGGCAGGAGGGAGATGTCACCAGGGTTGGGATGCAGGGAGAGCTCAAACCTGAGTCCTCAGCACTGCAGGGCACTGGGAAGAGCAAAAATCTGAATCCTTGGTGCCACAGGGCACTGGGAAGAGCTCAAACCTGAGCTCTTGGTGCCACAGGGCAGGGCGAAGAGCTCAAACCTGAATCCTTGGTGCCACAGGGCACTGGGAAGAGCTCACACAGTGAATCCTTGGTGCCTAAGGACACTGGGAAGAGCTCAAATCTGAGCCCTTGGTGCCACAGGGAACTGGAAAGAGCTCACACAGTGAATCCTTGGTGCCTAAGGACACTGGGAAGAGCTCAAATCTGAGCCCTTGGTGCCACAGGGAACTGGAAAGAGCTCACACAGTGAATCCTTGGTGCCTAAGGACACTGGGAAGAGCTCAAATCTGAGCCCTTGGTGCCACAGGGAACTGGAAAGAGCTCACACAGTGAATCCTTGGTGCCTAAGGACACTGGGAAGAGCTCAAATCTGAGCCCTTGGTGCCACAGGGAACTGGAAAGAGCTCACACAGTGAATCCTTGGTGCCTAAGGACACTGGGAAGAGCTCAAATCTGAGCCCTTGGTGCCACAGGGAACTGGAAAGAGCTCAAACCTGAATCCTTGGTGCCACAGGGAACTGGGAAGAGCTCAAACCTGAATCCTTGGTGCCACAGGGAACTGGGAAGAGCTCAAACCTGAATCCTTGGTGCCACAGGGAACTGGGAAGAGCTCAAACCTGAATCCTTGGTGCCACAGGGAACTGGGAAGAGCTCAAATCTGAGTCCTTGGTGCCACAGGGAACTGGGAAGAGCACAAACCTGAATTCTTGGTACCTAAGGGCACTGGGAAGAGCTCAAACCTGAGTCCTTGGTGCCAGGGGCAGCAGCAGCAGTGAGGAAAAGCAGAAGCCCCCCCCAAAAAACAAAGATCCATCAGCAGGATGATCTGCTCTTGGCTTTCCAGCCTCACTTGGATCTCTTCAAATCCAATCCTTTCAGTGTTTAATCACAGAAATTAAGGGTTTTTTTTCAGATGGAGCCACTGCCTCCTGCCCAAAGGGGATTTAAGCACTGAAGGATGATGCTCTGAATTCCTCTCAGACCACAAACCTTTCCCTGTCTATCCCATTCCCCTAACCCCATGCCCCTGCCTAAAACCAGCCACATCCCCACTTAGAAATAACCCAAACAGCCAAAAGTGCCCCAAAACCTCATCCCAAGCTCTGCAAGAGCTTTTGTTCAGCACCATTCGCTGCTGAGATTCATTTCCAGCTCATTGTGCAAAGCAGCAAAACTCTCTCACCCCAACCCAGACACACACACTATACTTTATTGGCTCCGTGTTTACTCCCAGGGGGAATTTTAGGACTTTAATGTTTTTATTGTTTTAATCCAGCATATAAAAAAAGAATCACTTGAGCACAACAGCTGGTCCAAGAGCTCAGAAGCTGCGGAGCTTAAGCAGGTGCTAAACACACACACGATGTGATGCTCTGTCCTGACTTAAGGAGGTTTGAGAGGAGCAGGATGAGTTAAACCTCTCCCACAACGAGTTTTGCTTCTCTGCATCACCCCCAGAACCAGTTTTACTCTCAATTCTCCATGACAAAATCACTAACCCAAGGCAGAGCTGATTTTCTGTCCACACCAGGGATGTCTGTGCTCAAGCAGGTGCTAAACACACACACGATGTGATGCTCTGTCCTGACTTAAGGAGGTTTGAGAGGAGCAGGATGAGTTAAACCTCTCCCACAACGAGTTTTGCTTCTCTGCATCATCCCCAGAACCAGTTTGACTCTCAATTCTCCCCGACAGAATCACTAACACAAGGCAGAGCTGATTTTCTGTCCACACCAGGGATGTCTGTGCTCAAGCAGGTGCTGAACACACATGATGCTCAAGCTCTGCCCTGATTTAAGGAGGTTTGAGAGGAGCAAGATGAGTTTGAGCCTCTCCTACACTGAGTTTTGCTCCTCTGCATCACCCCTAGAACCAGTTTTACTCTCAATTCTCCCCGACAGGATCACTAACACAAGGCAGAGCTGATTTTCTGTCCACACCAGGGATGTCTGTGCTCAAGCAGGTGCTAAACACACACACGATGTGATGCTCTGCCCTGATTTAAGGAATTTTGAGAGGAGCAGGATGAGTTAAGCCTCTCCTACAA